>NC_065515.1:40175433-40184507 GCF_006386435.1 Epinephelus moara | reverse complement strand
GTGATCCAATATGATGGTAGGGGAAACACTGCCGTATGATAAGAAAGGGGTCCGGTGGAAAGCGATCACAGATGCAGTCGCCATGTATATCGCAAGAGATGTGGTGCCCATATATAGGCTACCGTGGAAAAGCTGGGGTTTATTCACATGCTGAAAGTTTTGAACCCCAGGTATGTGCTACCAGGCCGCAAATATATATTTTTTTTAACTAGGAGGGGAAAAAATCGATTTAAATCGTGAATCGGATTTTTTGTGAAAAAATCTGAGATTTTTTTTTTTTAGGCCATATCGCCCAGCCCTACCTTCAGGCTTTGCTATTGGCACTTTTAGTTGCACTGAGTCAGTCCATGCCACACTGATTTGCGTGTTCATTACCAGTTCTAACTGTGCATTCACACCAGGCGCGAGTGAAGCGAATTACTCACGCGTAACGCGTGTAACGCGTGAGTTTGGACGCCGGACCATTTTATTAATTTGCGTTATCGCGTCAGTCGCGCGAGTAGCAAGTCCGCCCATTTTCACTAGATAACAACATCTGGCCCGCCATTCTCTCTTCAACCATGGCTAAGATAACCACGATCGCTGTTTTGTACCTGCTCTGGAAGTCCCAGATGTGTCGGAGGGCCAAACGCCATCGTTTTTGGGTTCACCCTATCCTGCAGAAATGCATCCAGCTCGGCGAGTTTCACCACCTCCTCCAGGAACTCCGTCTGGATGATAGCCGCTTTCAGCGGTACTTCAGGCTGACTGGGGCCCAGTTTGAGGACCTGTTGGCGGGGGTTGGCGCCAGGATCTCTTGGCAGGACACCAACTACAGGCTCTCCATTTCAGCTGCAGAGCGCCTGTCCATCTGTCTCCGGTGAGTAGCAGTTTATTGTTGTGTCAACAACTGGACGTCAGGTCGTCAAGATGTCACTGACGTCAGTGACTTCGGGAGAATCTCAACGCTGATTGGCTTTCGCGGCACAGCGTCACGCGAATTCGCATCAAAAGTTCAATATTTTCAACTCGAGCGATGAGGCGATGGACGTGAATTTCGTGGCTATCACGCCGCGCCTACATGTCCATCGCATCGCCCGGCGCGAATTCGCGGATGTGTAGAAAAAGCTTGCTAACATGTATGCCAAATATTGTGTTTTCAGCTCTCAGCTTTAAAATCCAACATGCAAATACATGCAACAAATAACCATTTCAGACCACCACTATGCATACAAGTAAAACTTGAAACTTGGTCAGTTGCCAATGAGGAGACAAGTGATTTGATGCACTGGAGCAGGCACTTAATTATCAACAGTTTATATATTACCCCATCAAGTTTAATTAATTGTGGATGATGACGCTGTGATAATGTAGAAAATAATACATATGTGTTAGTGACTAAAAAAGAAAAAGTCAGACATGGGGTTCAACAATCCTCACATCCTTTTGGAAACTGCTCTAAAATTTAAAAACCTTTTTGGCAACATCTTTGTCAAACTTGGAATAAATTTGACTTCAATAAAAACAACCATTCCAGCTGCAAATATTAATTCAATTTAATCTAATTTAATCTAATTTAATTTATTCATTTAATTCAATTTCTTTATTTGTCATTCCACACAAGGCATTTGGAAGTTGAAATGTGACTTTCACATATCTTTCTAATTACATACAACACACACACATGCAATAACAGCAGAGAGGTAGCGCAGGGTCAGTTTTGAGGGAGCAGTTTGGGGTGTCCGTGCCTTGCTCGAGAGCACCTCAGCAGTGTCCAGGGGGCGAGCTGGTACCTCTTCAGCTGCCAGCCAACACTCAATACTTAGTCTGTACAGGAACTTGAATCGGCAACACTCCGGTTCCCAAGCCAAGTCCCCAGAGACTGAGCTAATGTTGCCCTTGGACTGAGATACTGCAGCTCCTGATCAAAGGGCTGCAGGTGGGAATTGAACCTAGACCACTGCAATGGACTCAGCCTATGTAAGGCGCACACTCTATGGGGTGAGCTATTAGGTAGTTGATGAGTTTGCTATTAAAAGTAAGCTGCTACCAGAAAATAATGCACATCCTCTGGCTAATGACAGCCTAGTACTCTCTGTGGAATTATTATGATACATGATTAATTGTTTTGCGGTTTCTCTCATTGTTCCTCACACGTAGAAAACCTATTACCAAAAATCAATGCAGTCACGTTGCTGCAGAGTCCATTGTTACAGTCTTCATCAAAGGTGATTTTTAGAGACTTGAGTTTTCTGTGAATCACTGAGGAAACAAATGAGAGCTCATCAGCTTCCAATAACAGCTTAAAGGAGAGGGTTTGGTATTGATGAAGCTAAATCAATCCATTTCCCTCAGCGGATTTAAGGAACACACAGCATGAACTCACTATTTGACGCTCAATAACAATCCCCCTGCACTGTAGATGTGAGCTGAACAAATCTCCCCGCCTTCCTTTCAATCTCAGTATCCTGAGCCTCGCTTTTTCTGACAATTTTTCTTGACGTGGTCATGGGAAAAGAGTTGAGAGTGATCTTGTTTGTAAGGACGATCAGCGCAGGAGGAAGCTCACCACAGGCAGACATATTCAGAGAGCCTTTGAGGGAGGTGATGCCTCCACTGTTGCTCCTCTTATTTTAAACTTTCAAAATCCGAACTGCCGGCTCGTTGCTCTCCCACTGCTGCCAAAGCATTTTATCATTATTTCTCTTTGTTGTTGAAGCTTTTTGATGAGAATTCAGTTTCATCGACTCTTAAAGAAATGTCTTTGGTTTTAATCAGACTCTAATGGGAAAATTAATGGTGTTTCCAAAGCACAGATTTGTTTGGGGGCTTGTGGTTTGTATTTTCACTCTCCTTTCATATATTTTGGCTCGTGGATCCAATAAAAAGCCGTTGGCAAATGATGAAAAATGCTATTAGAAGTGAAGTGAGAGAGGAAAACAGATGACCGTGAGGAGCAAATGGAAGCCACCAAACAGCATCAACAACGAAACAAAGACCACTGAAAGGTCTCTAACAGCAGGCAAAGGAACTTTTTAAATTGTTTCATGTTCAACCATGATTAAACCTGGCCCGTCCAAGGTTTTCTATTGTAACAACAAAACCTGAGTGAAAATACCATTAAGTAAACCATAATAGCATAAGCCCTATTCGGACAGGATAAACATTACAGGGATGGTGGAGAACAAAATAGAAAAGGTTTTCTACGGTAATTCAACTCAATGGACCCGACAGCATTTTAACCATAGGGAAAGGACAGGATATGGTCTGTACTAGCAAACAGGAACTGCTAATAGCTAGTTTGGCATACTTTTAATGGTGTGTTAATGGTGTTTTGCCAAAATGTAAACAAATGCAAGCTTGAAAAAAAGCATCTCAAAACCAAGTACCAGTAATTCACTCATCTGGAGCTTACATGACAACTGCACATTGATCTCTTGAGTGCTTTAATTTTTCTGTCGTCATACTGGTTTCTACATGGACTTATATGTTGGTGTTAGCAAGTTTCTGTATCTAAAATTAGCAAAAATATTTTTAACTTAATTCCATTTTCACAAAAAGAGTCAAATTTTACACAGAGCTCATTAAAGCAGTAGTATAAGCAGCCTAAAAAAATCCACTTTAAAATACAACAATGTCACTGAGTACAAGATTTAAATGACAGGACTACCAATGAGTTCACCAAAAAAATGAAGCAGCGGGGATGAGTCTTATTGTAATTCTACTTATTCAAATAGTAGATGGTATATGATAAATGGTAATGATGTGCACATTGAGGACATAACTGGATTGAAAACTTGAACTGAAAAGTTAGACTAACTAAGGACATAACTGGGTAGATAACTGTCACAGACAGAAAACACCAACTATGGTATCAGACTGAATCTGAGCTTAGGCTTCTGTCCTGCTGCTGCAATCTGCATCCTCTCCACTTTTCTCAAAGCTAACTGTTCCAGTTCCCTACCTCGTGGCCAATGTTTGAACCTCAAACATAGCCTCACCCTCACTTCACCTCACACTTACCTGATGCAGAGCACAGCTGACTGTCACCTCTCCATCTCACACTGAACTGTGAGAGCTACACTCCAGAAGACAGATTATATCACTGTGGACCTCAGAGAATGTGTGAAAAACACATCTTAACCCAAGATGGAATTTATACCTGTGCTACTTGTACATGTTTTATCCTGCCGCTATTGTATTTTAATCACCTGCGTGCTGCTGCTACAGTAAGACGAGTTTTGCTATATTGTAAGTAGGGTTGGGTATCGAACCTCAATACTTTTTGGTATCAAAAGATATGTTCCTGTTCCACATTAAGTATTAACGATTAAGTACCAAAAGCTGGCACTAAATGTATGCTCAGAATTGCAGTCTAATTTTATATATTCCTAAATCATAAAGGTTAGAATTTAACCCAGTTTAGACTGCATTATGTATTGGCAAAGTTCTTGTGTAGAGCACCTGGGCCCCTGCATGACCCTTAACAGGAGAAGCAGTTATGGATAATTAATGAACAAATGTATAAAGAGGAAGGTAGTAAAGTATTAAGTAGTTGGATGTAAATTGAAGTAAGGATAAGCTAAGTAAGGTGATACAATAAAGCTGCGTTTAGTATTAGGTGACGTTAAGTTAAGAGAGAATGTTAAGTTTTAAGTCGGAAATGAAGTTAAGTTAAACAGTTACTGAGTGAAGTAGTTACGTAAGAAATAATTTAAGTAAAGTAAAGTCTTACAAATCTGATGATTCAACCACCCTGTAAGCCTGGAGGCAAAACATCTATTTTCCATCAATAATTTTTCCTTCTCTGACTTCCACATATTGTAAGTTCACTAAGGTGACAGCAGTCTGGTATATTTCACACTGCTGACAAACTGTGGTTACTCAGACCATGAGGGAGTTAGCCAGGATGTCCTTGGATGCTGGGAACTGATCCGTATATAGGTCACTATTGATTAGGAAAAGGAGTAATCGATGCTGAGTGGAAGACTCTGGGGAGACGAAACACAAACACACTCTGTACAGTGACCATATCACATTAGCACTGTTACTGGGCTAAAAGATGAAGAAGACAGCACTTGGGCTCACACACACAGGCAGAGTAACAGCAAAGTTCTCTTTATATAAGCAAGTGTTAACTACGTGATGGACAAGACTCATGGAGATGCCGATTACAGAAAAATAGAAATTTGTTGGTAGAGTATACTAGGAACTAAATTGGATTTGGTGTGTTCTTGACAAAAATGACATGTTTACCCAAAAATGGTGGGATTCCAGTCAGCAGATCCAAGAAGCTTGATCACCACTCCAAAATCAAAATCTGGGAATTTTCGAGCACCTCACAACTTGATCAGATTTCAATTCTGAGGGCTAAGATGCAATTATAAAACCAGCATCTTAGTTGCTTACTACTAAATATCAGATACTTTGAGACATTTACTCAAGCATTATTCTGATAGGTAACTTTAACTTCTATCAAAGTCATTTTCTGTTAAGGTATCTGTACTTTTACCCAAGTGTGGCTTTTTTCATCCATGATGATCCATAATTAAAACAAACAGATATATTCACTTTCATTAAGTTTAGCTTTCATTATTATTAACAAAAGATAGAAATGTGTCAACTGAAAGGTTACATTTTACAACACGATGCAGTGACACACATGTTTTATGTCTGAGCAAGGTCGGTACCCAGCAGAACCTAATCCAGCTTTCCTGTTGCTGGTATAAGGCCCAGACAACACAGACACAAATGTCTGTTTCAGTCAGCTAGCAAGGTATCTTAGCATTGCCATGATTCATCACATGTACCAGATTCACATGGAACAAGGCTGCGAAACACTGTCTTATGTTAACTACCAGGACGCCATGTTGCTCTGTCAGAGTAGTGTCTGTAATCAAAGCAACAAAGACAGCCAGAGACTTTTTAATACACACTGTGGCGTCCAGCAAAACCAAACAGGTGTTGCAATTTTTCTTTTTGTCAAGCTTATCCAAACTAGCAACAGTAAGTGAGATGTAACTTTGGATTGGTCAGATTACAGCTGTAAGGAACATACAGCCCAGTCTTACAAAGTTGTTGCAGGTGATCATAATGTTGAGACCTGGCTTTTAAATTTGCGATTACGGACTCTTCTGCACTGAGACAATCTTTCAGAAGAGAATCTTGATGCATCTAGAAATCGATTTTCCCCCACACCTACTTATAATAGGTTTCAGGTTATGTATAAACTTCATGTTTTAGGAACTTCTGACACTCATCAGATCGCATACCATTCCCCAAGTTGCAGAAGCTAAGAGAGAATACGTGCAATTTTATTAGAAACATTTTATATGAAAGGAAATGTCCGTCTGCCCTTACTTCGTCCTCTCCATCAGGCATCTGTCACTTTATGAGACTCACAGCTCTAAGAGTGGAATACTTTACCTTTTAAGTGTCCTCCAAGTGGCATTTAAATTACTACTTGTGGATTCAGGACACTTTCAGCTGTCTGCTGTGTGAGCGAGCTGAAGCAGAAAGCATTAGCTCACAGCAAGACATGAAAACAAGCTGAGAGAGAGAGTCGTTTCTGAGATCACCCAAAGGATGATTTCTATGGTGCAGCTAGATGTGACACAAATGAACAAAGGAGTATCTATGCGTAAGGAATTGGACTCAATGACCCCCATCTCAATCTGACATTAACTTGCATTTGCTATGGATACATTATCTGAATAAGGATCTAGTTACAGCATCTGTGCTTTGAAAACTGGTAATGAAGTCTTGTTATCTCAGCTCTGTCTGTATTGTGAACAAATATCACTGTGCAGGTGAGGCACGGGGAACTGGCAGACTTGTCGACAAACAGTGCATCCCTGTTCAATGGAATCAATGCTGCTATGTGGGCTGTAGTAATCCTTGGGGATTATATGATATAACCTATTCTCTCTCAATACAGATTCCTCAACTCAAAGTATTGGCTGATAACAAGTAAGTACTGATCTCATAAGAGTCTCTTTCTCCTCTCTATCTTAAAATATGTGTGTCTCACTGCATAGAACTGAATGGACTCATTCCCCTGACTGATGAGTAGAGAATTTAATGTCACATCACTTATTTATTGAAGGAATTTACTATTTATCTGGTGACATTAGCTCACAGCAAGACATCTATACAGCATAGCAGAAAACAAGGAGGGTCCTGCTATGAGGATGCCTGAATAACAGTCAATCTGCTTTATCAGGAAGGTGCATGTTTTGTTCAAGTCTGACAATAACCAAACAAAACATTTACTATCATCAGATTCTGATTCAAATATCACTAATTTCTGATTAACTGAACCTTGCATGCATTTCCACCTTGCCACTGGCGCCATAACAATTATTGATTTTTCTGCCAGTTTTTTTTTCTCAATCAAAATGATTCATTGTTGGTCTATAAAATCTCAGAGAATAGAAATAAAGTGTCCTCCTCTAGCTTCAAGACCTTAAAGCAGGAATTATACTTTTGCATGGATGCAGTACCTACAGCGTAGGCTCTGCATAGACTCAAAACTTGTATATGCGTATCCTACTCTGTAGCCTGACATGCACCTCCCCAGAAATGTCACCGCATGTCACAGCGACACAGACCTCCTGTTTATTTTTGCAGACTGAAAATCAGTTCCCTCAATGGAAACAAAGTTATTTACTTTTATTCCACAGATAAGAAACAATAAATTGTTAAGATAATGAAGCACTCACACAACTGCATTTTAAGTCTTGAGCGTAATCTATCCCAGCTTCATAATGAGAGGAGAAAAACTCAGCTAGCCGCTACCCTATTTCATGTAGTGTGAAATATCATAGGCTTATGCTAATAACATTAGCATGATGTATTCGTGGGAAAAACATGTCTAGTGTAAGAAAATCAATTTGTCTGTGAACCTTGTGAGTTATAATGGAGCCAAATTTTGTAATGTTACCTTTGTTAAATGTCGCTGTTGTTCCTGGCTTCATATGAGTAAAGGAAAACTCCACTAGCCACTTAGTTAATTTAAACAATATAAAATGCCATAGGGTTTTGCTAACAATGTGAGCATATTGAATTTGTGGAGAATATGTGTCCAGCAAAACTCAAAGTGTTTTGTCTGTGAATCTTGCCAGTTTTAATGAAGCCGGTTTGTTCAATGTATTTTGGGTAGGCTTTAAATCAAACAAATGTTATAATGCTCAAAGAAACCCCATCACAAACTAGCACCGCACAAGTATACAGTAAATGCTCACAAGACAGGCCATATGCATAGGCTATGGCGCATAACTGTAAACCTGCCTTAAAGCATTGTCTCCAGCAGCTTGTTTTGTCTGAATGACAGTAAGACAATACAAGCATAAATGAGTGCAACACAATTGCCAGAATTTATGTTGGGATTTTATGTTTCTGCAAACCACAGATACATTTTGTTTGTATGTCATTATGCAGTGAATATGTTGAAACTTTACGTTTCAATAAAACTGTGGTTAACATGTGGGTTTAGGCACAAAAAGCGCACCATTCAACATCATGTTTTGGCTCAAAGTGATCACTTTTTGTGGCATTATCCTGGCTGGAAACACAGTGACAGGTCGCTAAAAAACGTCCACGCTGGGGCCTAAAAAGGCGTTGGAAAAACAGCCATGACTTCCTACAAAATAACTGATTTTGTTGTTTGTTGGTATTGAGCAGTGGTCTGCAGCTTGGCAGGTGTCTTGCCTAAGTGTCACTCCATCCACCATTCCCTCCACCTCCCGATGACAAGGTCAGCTCATATACTATCTCACTTTAGAAATGTTAATATGATACATACAAAATGTAAAAATACAATGTATCTGTGGTAGGGATGCACCGAAATTAAAATTTGTGGCCGAAGCCGAAGCCGAATAATATTAAATACTTGGCCAAATACCGAGTACCGAATATCGAATACCGTTGTTTAGTTTTTCATTAGTTTTTGCAGATGAACCCCCTCCAGATTAGTGTTGTCACGGTACCAAAATTGGATCCCACTGTACGATACCAATGAAAATATCACGGTTCTGAGTAGTATCACGATATCACAGCGAAAATGAGGCAGATGTGCCTTTTGTCATTTATAAAAA
>NC_065515.1:40171701-40175135 GCF_006386435.1 Epinephelus moara | reverse complement strand
GCACGCTGTTTGATTGCGTTATCAAAACACACCGCTATTATTTGGCCTTGCTTTTAACTTATTCCACCGAATACCTAATGTGTGTTTTTTTGCAATATTTGGCCGAATATATTCGGTTACCGAATATTTGGTGCATCCCTAATTTGTGGTTTGCAGAAATGTACAAAACCAACATTTTCTTCTGGCTACAGAAGAGTGCAGACCTGGAAACATTCTATAATGAAGTCTGAAACAAAAACCCAGCAACACACACCTAAGTGACACTTTTGTTTTTTTTGTTCAGATAGCAACAGTGACTGAACTTTATGATTATTTATATTAGCACAAAACTACTCATACTCAGGCAGGAGTTTCTTCTGATAACTAATACTTCCAGTACAGATCCATACATGTGCAATGTGATGGATGGCTGTGAACATAATGCACTGAGAATAAAAACTGCAGATACACAGAAAGGTAAGAAGAGGGTGAGGCAAAGGAGTACAAGGAGAAAGAAGCAGTAATGGGATCTTCTCCTAAACTGATGTGGTCGATAGAGATCGCATATCTGCTGAATCTAACTGACCCCAGGTCTGTGGCTGTAAATGGAGACCAGGGCTACAGTAAGAGCTCTAAGTGACTCATTACAGTCCAGGACTACGACAATAACACAGGCTGACCTAAACTGGAGGCACCTGGCTGAACCCAGGCAAGACAAAGTTCACAAAACAAAAGAAAGAGACAAAGAGGAAGGTAGCAGGAGGAAACAGAAGCAGTGGAAAGCCAGAGAGCACTGTGCGTACTGTAACCCAGTTAGTGTGATTGATGTTAGACATTAGGTTTTAGACCAGAGGAGACTGGTGGGTCGTATCAGACCTAAAACTATACATCACCTCAGTACAGAACGTCTCTGCCCTGGTCCATTAGTGAGGCAATAGCTCACTCTCCTAATTAACGACCATTCATTTGTGTGTGTGTGTGTGTGTGTGTGTGTGTGTGCGCGCGTGCGTGCGTGCGTGCGTGCTTACAAGACAAAAAGCTTGGAGGAAGCTAATAAAACTAAGTAAAGCAGGTTTCCAAATAAGCAACCAAGCTGTCAATAACCATCCCGCCACGCTTACTGTGAGTGCTTTGATTTACTGTGCTTATGTTTGGATGTATAGAACACACACTCCTTTTACTTATCTATGAGCCATGTCAAAGACATATTTCCATCTCTTTACGAACAAGGTATCTTAATCTGAAATTGTTAAAGGAATACTTCACTGATTTTATACCTGCTCTGTATCATAACAGCGTGGGTACTATGTGTAAATGAACTATGGTAAACTCCCCACTATCCTACAGGCACACAGATCTCCCTGCTCATCACTCAACTCAAATTTGCCAGATGACAGACACAAAGAGTATAGAAGTGCATCAAGAGAAAGACCTGCCCCTCTCGCTTTCTCTCTCTCAACTTGGATCAAACTCCAATTAAATGTTGAAACTAAGCAGTGGTAATAAAACATGAACCAAGATTATGTTAATGCATCAAATGTTTCTCGCCTAAAATATTTTCAGAAACATATTTTAGTGCACTGTTTAGCTGTAATACCGAGAGGATGAACAGGAAATAGGCACCTTACTGGTTCCTGCATAATGAAACTGAGGCTGAAAAAATTGAGATCAAACTATGAAACTAAGCAATGCTGATCAAATATAAACCAAGATTCTGTTGCTGCGTTGTCTATTTCTCTCCTCAAATGTTTTCAGAAACATGTTTTTGCATACTGTTAAACTGAAATACAAGATTGTTTGTTACCAGCCGGCAGCCATTGTGTCAAACAGACCAAGCTCGCCTTCCTTCACCTACCAGCAGGAACGTGTGGCGTTGTGCATTCTGGTAGTTGAAGGTTTTCTACCTTTTGAGCAAAAGCAAATGCCACAGCCCTTTTCATCTGTTTTCTCTGGTCATGTAGCACTGATTTCATAAGTATCTGCATCTTGCTGCTGAAACAGTCTAGTTTTATGAAAAGACCATCTTTCAAACAGTGAAATACTTCAACAACTCTGAAATGAATTGACTGAGCAAATACACCAAAACTGACTGGTTCCAGCTTCTCAAATGTTAGCAATCTGCAGAGTAATGGATAATAAAATCTATCATGAACTGCTCCTCTAATGCTCAGCAAGACATAGAATAACAAAAACTATGAAGTGAAAAACTGGAGCAGAATCAAATACACTTTAACTGGAGTTTTCTGTAGATTGTAGATTTTATTTGACAAACATTTTCTTCTGGAAACTTCCCAGATTTTTGCTTCTTTTCATCCAAATATCAAAACTGTTGTTGTGATTTTGATGACACTTTGTAGTTTACAATGAACTGGTGGTGAGAACAGCTCCAGATATCATATGGTTCCACTGACAGAAGAGCTGCTGATAATCCTACAGATCAAAGTCCCAATAGGTCCTAAACTACATGATGTTTGTGTTTTCAATGAGTCCTTTTGAAAAATAAATAAACAAAAATAATGAGTCCTATTATTAGGCCAAACTTCAGACAGAAACACACTGACATACAGTTGTTTCTGTGCGTTAACCAGAGGCAGCCACAGAGAACAACTGGCAAAGGGTGAGACAACGAGTCAGAACTCCTTACTGAGTTTCTGTGGGAGACCAAGCACTGTGTGTGTGTGTGTGTGTGGTGTGTGTGTATTTGTAGTTATCCCCCCCACTGCCACCCCATGCGGCGTGGTGGTCACACTCTGCTCTCTGTGTAAGATACCAAACATGCACACACACTCGTCTCAAAGTGCAAATGAGAAAACCACACTGCGCTCAAAACATCATTAACCAGAGCTCCCAGGGTGTGAGGATCTCACACACACACACACACACACACACACACACACACACAGTCACAGTTCTATCTTTAAGTCCCTGTTATTATCCACTTTGTTGTATCTGTCATTCTTGTTTTAACTTTAAAGAACTAGGACACATTATTCTGTGAAAAAATATGTATAAACATGCACAACACACACATCTCAAATAACAAGTGTAACAAAGTGAAATGTCAAATCCCACCTAAAACAGAGAAGGTCTATTAACTAGGGTTGGGAACGATTAACCGATACGACCGGATATCCGGTTTGACAAGCGAGAGATACGGCTGTGTCGGTAGCAGCCTCCTCAATCAATACGAATCAGCCATGAATCCTTAGATGAATCGATTGTAGAGTCATGGATCGGGTATCGCGATACTAGCAATCGGCTGACTGGCTTTAACAGTTTGCATCTCTAAAACAACGCGAGAGCCAGCGGCATGCTCCGTAGCAGGCATTACTGACAACGATAATGGATGTAAACATCAGCGCCAGCTTGACCGGTGGAGCTGAGGAACAGAAGCTAATGCTGGTTGGATAAACCAGGGACCAGCCAAGCCGCAGCAGAAACTAAAGGCGAATCCT
>NC_065515.1:40078565-40171610 GCF_006386435.1 Epinephelus moara | reverse complement strand
AAGTGATTTATCTTTTTCTAAGTGACAAACACAGAGAAATAGTCTGACATGCTGTCAGTGATAAGCTGCTAGTCATCACAGTCCATGATATCAACTAATAACAGGAGATGTCAGATTCTGCCCCTACATTGCATGTTATTATTTTACTCTGCTTTATGTTTATATTGTACAGTGTTATGATAAACTTTATTCCAGACTCAAGTCCATATAAGATACATACAAAAAGACAGACAACACAATAAAAACATCACAACAAGTAGGTTTAAAACACTTAAATTTTACTTAAAGTTCACTTCACTTAAAGTTTAAAACTTCTTCTCATTTTTATATTGATCCCATCCAACAAAATAATGTTCATTCAGCAAGTCTTTTTTTGGTCCATGTCTAAAAAAAAAACATTTGACATGTGATTTTGTTGTTGTTTGTCTTTTTATTTTATTTCTGCCAGTGCCATACAGCAACAACGCTTGGGGATGTGGTGTTTTACAAATTTGAAAATACTGTAAGAATGTCACTTTTATAGAATTGGCTTCTTTATTTTATAATGTATGATTAATGTCTACATCAACAAATGTTAACCGTAGAATCGTATCGATTCGTATCGTTCCTACACTGTATCGAATCGTATCGAATCGTTCTGTATTAAAAATATATCGTTTTTGAATCGTATTGTAACCCGTGTATCTAGATACGTATTGAATCATCTATCACAGAGAGATTCCCAACCCTACTATTAACTAGTGTTGACATTTAAAAAAAAAAACACATTAGGCCCCATGCAAGAACATTCCGTACTACCAGGTTTGCTCGTTGGTGTCTTCAGAATGGGGTTGATGAAAACACTCCAACGTATCAACACAGACTTGTTGTTAATTGCTTATTTGAACTTGCATGCTTCCTGTGTATCAGTAGCTGTACATTAATAACATTAGATCAGAAGCAGTAATTAACACCCCAAAATTGCTATGTAGGTCAACAAGTTTCTATGCCAAAAAAAAGAAGAATAAAATAAAGGATTAGCAGTAGCAGTATTTGGGCACCCAATAAAGACAAAATATTACTGTAACTGTCAGCAACTTCAAAGCAGAACGCTGACATCATTTAGTAGTCTACAGCTGTTGGCAGTGTGTCAGCCACATATTAAATCAACATTTTGGTAAATACAAGTTTTGGATCAGATCCGAAATCAGTAGACACTCATTATTAAAGGATTGTTGTTTTATCTTAATTTTAGTGAGGTCTGGTAATATATTTAAACTCCAAATTAATTCAGAATAATTGTGCTTTTCCCCTGTAGTGAAAGGCAGATTATGACTTGTATGCCAACTCTCAACTACTTGAGAATTTTTCTTGTACATAAGCAACAATTCTACGTAGTCATTCCATGGGGCCCATCATGAAATTTCATTGACACATATCGAAGAGCTTACTGACCATTTTGGGGCTGGTACAAAGTATACTGAAACGTGGCTCTGACATTCAGTATATCTACTGGTTCCCACAAGGATGTGGAAACACACACACACACACACACACACACACACAAGACTGTCATGGATCTCATGCAAATCAAGCCTTTCATTTCCAATTAGCTCAGTTCACGGTTTTATTTATTGGGCTCTAATAAAAAGCCAGCAAAATACAGGAACACACACACACACACACACACACACACATACTGACATGCTGAGGCAAAAGCCAATGAAATCCTCTATAATTACAACAGACATGTTCCACTTCCTGTTCTGATTGACAGGAGGAAGTTCCGCCTCACTAGACCTTACTAATCAATCCCAGCACGCAATCAGTCCATCTGTCAATCAACGAATAGCTCAGCCACAGTGCCAGGTCTGCTTGTCAAAGACAGACAGCGATAAGAGTGTGTGTGTGTGTGTGTGTGTGTGTGTGTGTGTCTTTTCTATATAGTCTAATAAATAAAACACTAACCACTGGGAGCTGTCTGTCTGAGTCTAGATTGAAGGACAGCATTTGTGTGTGAGATCAATAAGAAGTGTGTCCTCTGTAAATAAGTGTGTGTATGTGTGTGTGTGAGGGTGTGTGTGGGTGTGTGTGTGTGTGTGTGTCTCTGTGTGTCTGTGTGTCCTGCTGTTTGAACTTGTGCTCATTCCGAGATTCAATTACCTGGAAAGAAGGGAAAGAAAATAGAAAGATTTGGGCAGAGAGAAAGAAATTGTGGAGGAGGAGAAGGAGGAGGAGGAGGGCGGCAGACAGAACGGAAGATGAGGTTGTTTTGTTTTGTTTTTTTAAACCCTGCAGAGTACCAGAATTCATAGTTAACAAACAGACACAAACACACACACACACACACACATATACACACTTCAACCAACATGACATTCCAGTCACAGACACCGTTTTCAGACAGACAAAAAGAATTGCATAATGGTGAGAAGTTTGTCCTGGAAGCTAAAAACTAATCTGAGAGAGTGAAAGCAGAGAAACAAACACTCAAACCAGCTGATGAAAAATAAACATGAGCGACTGTGAATGTGCTAAACTTTGAGCAGAGAGTCCTTGGAGCAAACATCCATCACCAGACCACAGTGGAGTTATTGTCCTCAAGGGAATATGAGAGAAATCAACTGAAATACAGAGACAAAGAAATCTCCCCTAAAACCTCTCCAACAAGAATTAGAAAAAAAAAGACAAAGTCAACATTCTCAGCAAAAACTGAAGGATGTTGTCCCTCTCGAGCTGATGAGTCTGCACCCAGGGCATCTCCCCTGAGAGTTCAGTCTGTTTGAAAAAGCCTGAATGCTGTTATCAAACTCATGTGCTGTCTCAGTCCAGACTCCATACCAAAATGTAAAAACATCTACACTGAGGTTTGGCGATGTTTACCCAATTGGCATATGATGATGTCCACAATAACACATTCCATTAGACAATGACATCATTGTTGGAGTGGGGCTACACAAAAGAATGTGTTAACCAACTGCCAACTTCATGCACTACAGTAGCACAGTACATTGTCACGACTGAGAACTGAGACAAGGATAGAGACAATTAAGGCTAAGCACTGCAGCACTCTCCAAGGCATGTGTTTGTGTGTGTGTGTGTGTGTGTGTGTGTGTGTGTGTGTGTGTGTGGGTATATATGGGTTCCTGCTGGAACCCATATATATCTATACAAAGTTACCAGTGAATCAAAAACAAAAACAGCAGTTAGCCAAGCAGATGTGAGCAGATGAGTCTTCACAATGTTGGCTCCAAACTTCGCCAGGTAACACTTCCCTCTGGCAATCACAATTGTTATCTCTTTAAGCACGCAATGAATGGCATTACCGCCATCGCAAACCCACGTCCCTATGATGGTGTGGACAGAGGATTTTAAATCCCAATGCCGTGCCCAGTGGTCAATGGCTGACCATGACATCGCTCATCAGCCCAACCCTAATTTGATGGTCAATAAATTCTTAATCAAGCAAAAGTTCCACATTCTCAGTTCCATCTCCCCAAATGTGGGGATTTACTGCTTTTCTCTGTCTTAAGTCACTGAGATTTAAAGATCTTGAGGTTCTGGGCTGTCGGTTAGACTAAACAAGACATTTGAAAATGTCACCTTGAGCTTTTTATTATTTTCTATTATTTTACAGACAAATGTCCCATCTTTTTTTAATGAAATGCTTAATTAATATTTTTGGCTAAATAAAACAAACTTGTGCATGGTTTTAAATATTCTGGATATGGTGGGGAAAAGCAAAATCTAGCCCCTAATCAAACCCACATACACCTTCTGACTCTCAGAAGATTGTTAGTGAGAACATTGTGAAAACATGTTTGTGCATCTGTGTTCCCTGTTCTTCAGCAGTGTACTCTGTTGGAGTAAACAGTGGCAAGACTAAAGCAGAGGCCTGTAGGGATCCAGAGAGCAGAGCCACATTTCATCTCCACTCTGCTTTTATCTGCTGTATGGGAATAAATAAAGCCTGCATTACTCCCAAATCTCACCCCTGCGGACACACACACACACACACACACACACACACACACAAGCACACACAGATTGTTCGGGGTGTTACCAAGCTTCACTTGCTGAACAGAAACACACTCCCAAAGTTAATCAAAACAAGCAACCGAGACTTGATAAAGCCATCGATTTACACAGGAGGCTCAGAGCGAAACAGAACAAGAAAAGAAACAGAAACAACAAGAAAGAGGTGAGTGAGTCATCTCGCAGAGAGACGACACACATTCACAGCATCTCTAAACTCATGACAGTTGCCAAGGTGACAAGGACACTGCACTCCTGCAAAGTTTATGCGTGGGCATGGCCATTAGTATGTTTTTGTATGTGTGTGTGTGCAGGATCAGGGTCTGTTAAGTGTAAATCTGGGCACAGCTGGCATTTGTGAGAAAATGGCGGCGAGTAAAAACAGTTTGAAGCACAGACAGAGCTGAAGCACAACGAACGTTTCAACTATCCTGGAAGCGGAAGTTTAGCTAGGTGGTGTTAGATGAAATGGGTGAAACTCCAGCTATGTATTGCACAGTGTGTCATAAGTTTGAAAGCAAAGACTTCAGTCTTTGTTGTTGTTGATTACCACTAATAAATAAATAATTTACTTAGGGGCCAGGCCACGCATTCATTTATTTGTGGCAGGCTGCTATGATATCAGCATCTGCCGCCTCATATTGATTTTCTATTTTTGGAGTTGGACCGTTCATTTGGAGCGCTGTTAGAATATATGTACTATTTTATTATTCATTGCTCCACACTCTGGGGGCGCACAGTGTGCTCTGGACACAGATGGAGCAGCAGAATGTCAGATGCAGTGAAAGTCCAACAATATGATGTCATCCGCTCTGATCCGATTGATCTGATCAATTATTAGCCCCGTGACTAAAACTTCACAAAGTGCTGCTGAGGAAAAAAACTTATGAAGAGTTCCACCTGCGCTGCATTCATGGACTCGCAAAAACCTCTGACTTGAGGGACACGGGCACACACATAAAAATACCCTAAGCCCCTCTCCCACATGTGCAACATGGCTCCAAAAAAGATAATGTCAATCAGTCTGTTGGTCCAAAACTTCCGGCTCAGAAGGAACTGCCTCGACAACTGTTGGATGCTCTGTCAGGAAATTTTGCATCCTCCTAAAATGGATGACTGAATTCTAGTCATCCTCTGCTGTTAATGGTAACACAGCATGTTAATGCACACACAGTGTAAGCGTGTAAAATGACAACTGTATGCTTGTTGAAATGTTAAGTTTACTGTTTTTAAAAATAGGTTTGACATCAAGAATATCAAGAAATATACATTATTGTGATGACGACTTCAACCATACTGCCAGCCTAATTAGCACCCTGTACATATTTGTTTTATTCTGCATGAATGCACCTTTAATATGTCTCCTAATCCCCGCCGCCGCAGATGTGTGTACCTTTGTGAGCTTCACATTATTAATAGAGCCCTCATAGTAATTCGTTTAGATTTGTACTTGTTACCATAACTATAATCTTTTTTTCTCCTACAAATCAGCCATTATTAGTTTCTGGCCTATTGATTGTAATCCTAGAAAAACTACAGATGGTTTTGATTGTGGCTTCATCCAAATTTCTTCCTCCCCTCCCACATTTATTCTCATTTAAATGCATGTCGGCTGACTTCAAAAGGAAAAGGAGCAGAACAAATAGAATAAGTTTCCCTGTTCTAATTTCCACTTGAAGCAAGTCTCTTTTCTCCCTATTTTTCGATGAAAAACCGACACAGAAAAGACTGAAAATAAAACCTCTTCATGCCGGCTAATTATTTCAGAGAAATTAGTTGCCTGGAGCCTCGGCTGATGTTGTGCTTTGTTTTCCCTCTGTGAATTCGAAATGTGCACTGATCACATGCAGACACTTAATTTTTCATGGTCTGTCCCTAATTGCTGTCTGCAGTCAGTCATGCTGGATCTCACCGCAGGAGGTAACTTTTTGCAGGAGAAAGTGTGAAGATGTGCGTGTGTGTATTGGCAGGTAATTAACTCAATATAGTCAAAAATCAAGTGGAAGCAAATGAACCAGTAAAACCTAATTCTGGTGTGTGTCTGTGTGTGTTGCTGTGGATGATTGTCATGTGCAGGCAGGAGGTAATTAGCCGAATATAGTCCAACCGAAAAGAAAAAAGGAGAAAATGAACAACCCATCTGACTTCTTCCCATTAGCTGCAAAGTAGTGGAACATCTGCAGGGCTGGAAATGGAGTCAGGTTAATATTTTCATACACACACACACACACACACACACACACACACACAAGAAAAAATAACACTTTGGTCTATCCATCCAGAGCTCTACTTTTCCATGCTTGGCTGGAAGGCTAAAAGCCCTTCGCTGCTAATAAGGTAGGAGGTGAAACCCAAAGTGTGAAGAACCAAAAAGAGAAGATGGAGAAAAAGAAGGTAGGAAAAAAAACAGTTAGTAGCTACATGAGGCCAGAAAGGAGAGAAAGTAAGTGATGGAAAATTAACAAATATGCAAGAGCAAGAAAAGGGATTTAGGAGACTTAATGAAGATGTGCTGGCAGATATGCAAAGGAGGCTGGTGATAATTACAGGTTCAGCCGCGGCTGACCGGTGACTAGAGGGCCCCCGCACTGTTGAATACACTCCCCGCGTTCTCACCCAATTAAAGTCTGTCACCGTGAGGAAAAATTGTAAAGGTTGCGACGATGACAAATGAGGAGAGCAGAGCAGCAGATAGAGCCCAGGGGGCTGCACAGTGAACAGCACGTGAGCTTAACTCTGCAAAACGGGAGTGTTTGTTATGAAATCAATCCCCTCCGAAACTCCTGCTGTGGTGCATAAAGAGCTTTTATTATGTGAGACCAGTCGCATGCTTCAGTTATTTATTAGCCTATTTAAATCTTGTAATTAAGGACCACATTAGGAGCATAGGATCATAAAAAGGAAAATAGGCCTTTATCACTGCTCCAACTTTGCCAGTTACTGCACTGACAAAGTTTCAAAGTGAAACTAATTTGCAGTAAAGGGCTCCAGAAGACCCTATATACTGGTGTACACTGGTGTCTGGTCACACTGACTTCTCTACTTATTGGCACAGATGTAATTTTAGTCAAACCCTAAACTTCTGATTATTTATTCAGATTTGCAAAAAAAATCTGTAGTGATTGGACAAAATTGCAGGGCAATGCAGAATTGACAGAAATTGGTTGAATTTGTTTTAATAGTTGCTGGACACTGCAAAATCATGGAGGGGCTGGTTAATGGCGCAAGTACTGTCCCCTGAGCACGACTGATAAAAAGAGTGCTACATTATGGGTTGTTTGTAGACTTAATGTTGCTAGGCTAGCAAGTTTTTGTAAGTTTATTTAAAGTGTGCTGTTTAGATGTATTTAGCCCTAAAAGTGTTCAGGAAGCCCATTTTAACATACAAGAGTTTTTAACAGTTTATGTAATGTGTTTTGCTGCAATGGATAAAACACATTTCTGAGGCGCAAAAACAAAGCATCTAAAGAGACTGAAAATGGATTTCAAAACAGTTTTAACAAGCCACAAAATTTGGCATATACCCTCTGCAAAAATGGAAGCATTAATGGTTAAGTTTTACTAAAGAAAGGCTTCTAAGATGAAGAAGAAGAAGAAGACAGAGCAGACAGCAGATACACAAGGCCAGGCAGGTCTGTTCATTTCACCTCCATCTCTAATTCATCCATCTCCCTCCACCTCCTCCATCCCCTGCGTGAGTTTTGTTATTACACTCTGGCTTGATTTATTTATTCTGTCCATCACAGCATTGCTATCCCTGCTTCTGCATAATATTTTCCATCTCATCACGGTATGCACCGCCGGACTTGTCGAATCTCTTGTCTGCTGAGGTGTGAGATGTAAGAAGGGAAGTCAAACCTGTACCCCTCCCGGCTTCCTCTCTGCCCTTCACATTTGACAAACAAAACAAAACCCTGCTCACATTCAGGACCAGGAACATTTCACTTTTTTGCTGCCTCATTGGCAAGTCTAACAAACAACTGGGACTGCAACTAAAACATTTTAAATAGTCACTGATATATTCTCAGTGTAGTTTTCAATTTTTTTCAGCAGTAAAATAACTGTAGCACTATTGTAAACTGTCATGTAGGTGAATGTCAGGTTGTCATGGGACTTTGAGCGTTGTGTGCCTGTGTCATCATTTTGACATACATGTAATAAGCTCCATATGGACTACTTAGTCACAATGATAACCCTTTCTTTATAACAGATATAAAACATCTTAAAAGAACTAAGCCTCTGAATCTAAGCATAACTGCTGACGTATATATAACATTAAGTATGCCACAGTGAGGACATTTCTGCACCAGTGAACAAGTTTGTGACAACACCGGTGTTATAGATAACACCAGACATTTTACAAGAAATGGTGTTTGTAGATGTTAAGATCAGTGCTGCATGAAGGTAGTAACTATGCACACCCAAATTCTCCTACTGCTGCAGCTCACATCAATCTTGCAAAACACAAGTTGATTTCTATTTTGACCTAGTCTAAGAAAATGCAATGTGTTTAGCAGTGAGATTAGCACGACTGCTATCATTCATTAAATAAAAAGACAACAGTCATTTTCAACATTTGTTGACAGTGGATGGTTTTGAAATATTGCAAAGTCAGGAGCAGCCACCACGACATGTTAGATAAAGAGCTGCAGGCAACAGGCTGCACACCTCCAGCTGTTTAGTGATGTAACCAACTCATTTTCTCCCATTAATGTTATCGGATTTCCTATTAGCATTGAGTTTAAATCCAAAATATTCACACTAAATCCTCCGCCATCGTCTTGTCATTGAACTCTCCTTATTCTGGTCACATGATAAGTAATATCCGACTCTGGCTACTCTGTGCAGCTGCTGTATGAAGCAGACACTTTCAGTTTAGAATTGTAGCGTCCTTCATACACTGAGTATTAATGAAAAACCATAGACTGCGTGTAAAGATGGACAATATGACAGCTCCCCGAAAGTTAAGCCAAGACATCTTGATCGCCCCCTGGTGGTTGGCTACAGTGTAAGCCATTAACCCGCTAATGATGATGTTCCCAATTGATTCATCACAATGTCAAATACCACTGTTATGCTGATGATATACAAGTGTTCTCTCTTGTTTCCCAGACAGCCCATGTTTTTTTTTAGCAGAATTACAACATTTTAATTTAAGCAGAATTATTACATTATGTGCTCTCTTTCTTCTGGCTGCATTACATATTTCAGAATCTTGATGTGATAGTCTCATAAAGTTGTTTTTTTTTAGATATGTCTTATTTATTTCTGTGGTTTTTGGCCAGCTCTTGTGTTGTTTTAAGATACCATTTAGGTTGTCTGTACAATATCACATTATATTACATTTCTGTTATTCTCTTCTCCAGGGAATTCATTAAATTGCCCTGACTAGAATACATCACTCAAAACCGACAAACTGTTCCAGACCTTTTACAACCAGTGGGAAATAGGGAGGATTCAGACAGCCACTATCTGAAGTGAAGTTGTTCATTACTAAAAGCACTCTCTGCTGCATCTCCTTTCTACTGAGCAGTCCAAGTTCAAACAAGGACACTGCAGTCGTGTGGAGCCCAGCTGAGCAGACTCGTCTCTCACCTGGACCCCAGGTACTGTTTGCCTGCCAGCTCGATTCAGCTCTGTGCTTTCTTCCACGACCAACACATCGAGTGATGCCTCTTAAGCCTCTCCTTCTCAACTTAAAGAGGATCAAGAGATGAAAGCAGAGAGAAAAGAAGGAGGAAGAGTGAAGTAAAGAGAGAGAAGATGATAGAGTCAGAATTGTAGCAACAATACAGAGATGAAGAGAAATTGAAATATAGAGTGGCAAAGAAGACAACAAAAGAGATGGTGAAAAGAAAGAAAGCCTAGCTGCTACACATGCTAATATCAGGTCATTTTAGGTAAGGTAAGGTATGCTTTATTGTCCCACAGAGAAATTTGTGGGACAATAAAGCATACCTTACCTAACCCTAAAATGACCTGATATTGGGTCATTTTAGGGTTAGGTAAGGTTAAATCTTAATGTTTAAACCAAAGGGGATTATAAAGGGGATGCATAGAATGTCTCATCCATATGGGAAAAGCGCTTCTCTGTTTTATAGATTAATACATTCAGTACATACACTCTCTACCTCAAGCACTAAGGACAGAAGAAGCTTGCGTGGGCATGCTGTATTCGACTCAAGCTGATCAGTGGTTCTTATACTCCTTAAGAAAAGAAATTTTAGCACCATAGCAACACCATTCCACAATTTGTGCTTCACTTATTCAAAGGGTTGGTTCACAGAAAAGACGAAAACAGTATCCCTGTTTCAATATGAGGTTTTTGCAGAAAGAAGTTCCAGTCGAGATTGAATAATATTGGAAAAAACTGACACTGCATTTTTTTCTGCTACACACACACACACATATTATATATATATATATATATATATATATATATTATATAAATACAGTTATTTTACTCAGATGACTTGAATAGTACTATTAAAAATATTAAATCATTCTACAATTATTGCTGTGATTTTGTAGGGGAGTGCATCTGCAGAGGAAATAATACTAATAAAAGCTGAATATATGTATATGTATATAAAGATGAATGGGCCAGGGTGGCACATCTCCACTCATTCTCACTGTGCAAAAGTGAGGCCAAAATATCCAGGATACAGCCGCTGCCGTCTTGGGCTGGTGACGTTTTTTGGAGCCAGAGTCTGCACCGTAGCGATCTCCATGGTATCGAGTTCCTGCCTATTCACTCGTCTGATCAATCACGAGCAACGCCATTTCATGAGTACAATGATCGGCACACAGCTGTCAGTTGTGACATCAAACCCCCTTTTGAAAGCATCAAATAACTAATTAAAACCAAAGTTATGAGTAAAATGTACATACATTGGCATGATAAGCCCTACCTAAAATGACAGAAAACATCTTTGGGAAAAATCTATTTGACATGTACTTAGATCTTTAGACTTGGCCCATGTCCCATCCACTAACATGGAGGGGGTGGGGTATATATCCTATACTACAGACCAGGGAGCGATCAAGATGTTCTAATTTTACTTCTAGAGAGCTGTCATGTTGTACATCTTTATTATACATTCCTACTATACTTTTCAGTCAATCCAGGCTAAAGTCAATGATCTAACATGTCACATTAATAATGCATGTTGCTAACCTTATGTGTCTCCCCTCCTGTTCCTCACTTATTTTTTGGTTGCAGATGTCGACTACAAGCAGGGTGAGCTTTGGTTGTTTATCAGACAGACTGTGTTAGTGTTAACATTACCTTTCCAGGCTAATGTCTTCGACCTGTGGTTTGGAGACCTCGGGTGTCTTTGGGCTAACTCAATCTCATGGACAGATAGCTCACAACATGAGTAAACACAACCAAAACTATCTGCAAGAATAGACAGTGTTAGAGATATGTGACTGAATTTGTTTGGTTGAACAGACCCCAAGCAAAAAACTGCAGAACAGATGACTGACTCATTTCTCCTTGATGACCTCTCCTGCAGTCACTACATTTCCCTTTATATATACTAACATCAAAGTCCATCACACAGGAGATTTAAGACGTAGCAAGCCACGTTATCATCAAAGAAAAGAGAAGAAAATCAACAGTGGAACTGACAAATTTCAAAGAATAAACAGACCCACGCAGTAAATGAGTGTGTGCAAGTGTCCGATATGTGTGTATATATCTTTATATACACAGCACTGAGAGGAAATGAGCATGTGTGTCCTGCTGTTTCTCAGCAGGTGAAGTAAGAATAGTACAGGAACACAGTTTCCTCCTTTAGCTATGAATCATGGTCATGACAAGGACAACTGACAGCCTGCGGCAAGATGAAGAAGTGTGTGTGCATGTGTGTGTGTATGCGTGTGTGAATGACTGTGTGAAGTGAATGTGAAAATAAGCAGGACAGCCATCATATAGATATGCAAGGAGGAGATAAGATGTTGGAAACACACAAGCATACACACACACACACACACACACACAGTGCTCTTTCTATTCACCATCTCCTCTGAGAGAGACCAACCTTCAGCATGAGTCATCACCACACTGTCTGCCCTTAAAGCACTCTGCTGCTGCGCTTTTCACAAGGAACAATCCAGCAGACAGACAGAAATACAGAGTGTTTACTGGTTTCATTTGGCCCATTTGATCCAAAATGAACGACGGTACAGAACTGTGTTTGCACTGCAGCAAGTAGGGGGAACAACTCAATCCAAGCAACAAACACCAGGAGGCTGTGATGCAGATGCAAATAGAACAACCACACCCTTTCATTTAAATTGTTTTTACAATGTTTATGTGATTTTATTAACTTTTGGTAAAATCACATGCAAATCAGTGCCTGTTTCCATAATCCACCTTAATGTGTATATGAGAGGATATGACAAGATGATCTCATTTGACGTAGCATCAGTAACTTTACTTTTATTTTTAAAATTAAATTGATAAACTGGCATGGCTTAAAACATCATGGTGAACTTTACTGAAATGTGTGATAAGTGACGATATGTGGAATGACATCTTGCGATTACCCTCCAGAATTTCAATTTGCAACAGATATAAAGAATTACAATATAATGTCCTACATAATATTTATATATCGACATATATTTATAGTAAATATACAGCAGGAGTTTCACCAAATTGTCCCAAATGTAAAAGTCATGCAGGCACTAGGTTGCATTGCCTGTGGGAATGCAATACAATTCAGGTATTCTGGAGGGCAGTATGTGCAAACATTAGTATTGCAATAGGACAACAGGTGTCACCACATCCACTTTTATGTTTGCTTGGAAATGTCCCCAATTTTCTTAAACAACATGAGGAAGTTATTCAATCACTCTTAATGCTGGCAAGGAAAGCAATCATGCAGTGAAAGTCCTCAACATCAACTGAATGGATTGCCATGGAAGTTACTGACACTCATGGTCCACGCAGGATGTAGACTCACAAGTCAGTCTTTAGACGCTTTGCTTAACTAAATCAGAAGGCGGAGATCTCTGATTGTCTGGTGGCGAGACTACGCAGGATGAATCCTACTGACTTTACTTTTCATTCAGTGCCATCATTGGGTCAAAACCTGAATTCATCCTATAGTTATTTTTCTGACCAAATACCTGCAAAAGGCATTTCCATCAGCCTCAACAATTAGCATGGCTGTAGATTCCCCATCTTCTTGTATGTTTAAACTTAACAGTATCTTATACATTCTTTGATGTTGTATATTTTTGTTTGTAGAGAATGCAAAATTACCCACATACCAGTGTCTGGGGACATTACTAATGCCACAGTGTCTTTTCTATTACTTCCACTGGGGGGCACACCAAACTGTAGACTTTTCAAATTCTTTACTTTCTGCCTTAAACAGAAATACAATAGAGTACAAATTTAAGAATAGGACAACATTGCTAGTCCTGAACTACCCTCAAAATCTTGTGAAAACACTAATTGTTACAACAGATAAAACAAAAGCAGATGTTCATCAACTATTTGTGTTAGATAAGCAAATAAACTGTAAAATAAAAGTCCAAATGTAGGTGATGTTATGGACGAAGGTACATGTACAACTCAGAGTGTTGTACTAAGGGGATGGGTCATTCTGTGTCTGCTCTCTGTGTAAGCCTGGACTCTATGCCACCTCAAACACTTACAGAAAATAAAATCCAATCTGGGCCAATCATGGTCAGAACCGTAGTTGACAACGTAAGCAGCCAATCAAGGACTGTGTTGTAGTTGATGCGTAAAATGCAGAACAGCTTGCAGAACAGTAATGATGGCTCCTAAAGCAACAAGTGCTAACTCTAATAATAGTAGAGTAAACACAGCAATAGGTGAAGTTATTGCAGTAATACAGTCAATGACGACAATTAAAAAAGAACAAGTGTATGCACTTGTGGTGTTTCTGGGAGGAAAAGATGTTTTTGCCGTTCTCATGACTGGATTTGGCAAAAGCTTGATTTATCAACTGGCTTCACTGCAGCTGAAGATGTTCCCGATGTTTTGTTATGCTGACTGGCTGAAAAAGTTTGTCTGACAAGGTGAGTAATACCGCCCACTGAAAGGGCCAGACTGATACAGAGAGCAAAACAGAATGTTGGGCTCACATCATCAGAATGGTGTTACCAGGCTTCAAGATTTGGGCTTGAAAATAAATCATAAACCACATGTTCTTCTCATGTCTTTGTAATTTGCCTGAAATAATCAGCTAAAACAAACAGTATCATTTTATCTCCCAACTTTCAAGAGTAAACACACCTGGACTAAAACTGTCTCTCTCCAATATGGTAAGGCAATCAGTTTGGAAATTCCAAACCACGGGTGTAATCAGTGTTGTATCTAAATCCATCCTGTGGAAAAATGTTCTGATATCAAAGGCCGACAAGCTGTCAAACCATCCATCTCCGTCATTGTCTCTGTTTGTCACGGTGGAGGAGATTCAGTAAGAGCGCAGTAATTATTCAACATGTTCTCATGTATATTTAAGAGGCAGCTGCGTCAGCCTGTTCTCCCCACAGCTCCAGCACACCATGATGGATGATGAGGTCACTGAGGCTGAGGCCTGACGTCTACAGACAGCAGATGTACTTCAAAAAGAGCTGCCGACACTTTGGATGCCTGAGCACTTCTCAGTTTATTCCAGGCTCTCTTTATCTCTTTGTGTGCAATAATGAACATCTTGCAGAGATCAGTTTGTCTTGTGTTTACAAGATGAAAGCAGTATTTGAGTTAAAGAAATATAACACAGTCATACAACATAAAGCTGTTCTCATGTACTGTTCCTATGTATACCTACAAAAATGCACCATAATTCGTATATAACCCACGTAATCGTGAAAGCTGCAGGCAGGAAGACAGGACCTTACTGTCCTAAATCTAACCTACCTAGTAAACTTAAAGTTATTTTAGGTATCTCATCACATCATTAAAGATGTACCTTTAGGTTAAGTAAGTAACGTGACAACGCCCAACCATGATTCTTCTTCTCTTAACTTTACTTTCCTAAACCTTGCCTACATAAATTTAAAGTCAAGTACATAACATGACAACACCAAAACACGATTCTTGTCCAAAGCTAAACCTACTTTAACTTTTCGTTAAGTACTTCCTGGACAATGCCCAACCATGTCAACCTTCCTAAATCTAACCTTCATAACCTTACTTTTAGAGCATTATGTGACAACGCCCTATCTTGATTCTTTTCCTAAACTTAACCTGCGGATCTTCACTTTTCTAATCCTAACCTACGTAAACTTTACAATAAGTACATATTATGACAACACCCAACCATGGTTCCTAACCTAACCAGTAGGGGCACTATTTCCTGGGACACTCATTCGTGAGATATCATACAAACAGTTGCATGAGGACACATTGTATAACATACACACATATTCACAAGCAAGAGTTTCCAAAGCACTAACCATAAAATAAAAGACCAACTTATCCATCCACATAAATATATAAACAAGAATATAACCAAAAAATACAAAGATATCATCACTCATCACTTGTCAAGTTATATCATAAATGTGGATCCAGTTTATGCAATTTAACAAATATGTTTTTTATCTGTGGTAGAAACAAGTAAAAAAAAAAAGTACAATACATTACTAAATACAATATCTATGAATATCTTAAATATCTCATTCTGTCCCACATGATAAGCTTTGGGAAGGTGACTGGATTTCATGATTCCCATTGATCTTGTCATCTGTTTTTCCCCAAATATTAAACTAATCCTCTAAGGTAAAAAAAAAACATGGTTTAAAGCAACCGGTGGCTCTCTCAGTCTGTCTCAGGACAGGAAGCCTGGAAAAAATTCTGCCTCTTTCCCTGCAGAGTCTCACTGCATTTAATGATGTGCCTGAGCACAGGCTGCAACAATACAGCAGCACTTTACTTTCATCTCCAGCCCTATACTCCCCTTCCAGCAGAGGCTTTCATTTCTTTTTTTCCTCCAAAACAAATGCTAATAATATGCTAATCTGATTGTGTGTTATTGCAAAGTTTTACCTCTTCAGTGAATGAAGCTGCTCTGCCAAAGAAAGACAAGTGAGCTCTCAAAGACACTCTGGATAAAAGGATCATTTTCTTTCTTTTTCAAATACTGTGTGTCCGTATACTGTCCAGGTGCTGATCATCCAGGGCAACACACAGACACACACCACCTGGTTCCTACAGGGGTTACTAGGCAATACTTGGTTGTTAGTCTGGGACACACACGCATGCACTTAAACAGAAGTGTGTCAGAGAGAGAGGGAACAGGGGCGAGCAGACCCTCGTCCATTAGTAAAGAGGTAAACACCATCTGGACGCCCACAAATGTTTTCCCCAACACACACCATGAGCTCCGTTCATTTCACTTAATAACACACACACAGGGACACATTAACAACACAGGTGCTAACAACACAAACACAGAGAGAGAGAGAGAGAGAGAGAGAGAGACCCTCAGGGAGGAAGTTTGCTGCCCATTAACATCCTGGGTGGCAACGCACAGGTTTTAATCCACAACACAATGGGGAAATAAATTCTTAAACACTAATCCTCTTCCTGCTGCCGCACTAAAGGGATTTTATATGTGATGTCATGTCAACTAGGGCCAGGTGATATATCAGTATTTACTGTCTAGCAACATCTAAGTACTGTTTATTGGATATTACTTAGATACTTAAACACAAAGGCTCTTATAGCAAGTAGGGAGCAGTTGTTCTATTATAACAATACAGTTCACATTTACAGTTATAAATATATGTTTTCATGTTTCTTAAATGCATCTGCCTTTCTTTATTTTGGAAGAGGTTTTTTTTTTTTTTTTTTTTTTAAAAAGGTACAGTTTGTATGATTTGGGGTATTTTAGTAGTGTCTAGTGGTGAGGATTGCAACCAGCTGAAACTTCTCCCAGCTAGAATTCCTTCAGTCTTCACTGTTCAGAGGTTTTATACTGGGAGCCGAATCGTCCACAGAGGTCTCTTCCTCTCCCAAACAAAAAAAAGACTAGGTGAGTAAAACTGGTAAAATACTGAATAAAGCAGTTTCACATTACAAATCAGTGTTTCTGATTTGCTGTTGTGTGTTCACCTTTATTCTCTGATAGCTTGAGATCCAGTCTCTTTCACCTTTATTCTCTGATAGCTTGAGATCCAGTCTCTTTCTCTCCAAAACAAACAGATCCTGTCATTAAAACTGGTAAAACAATGAATTAAGCAGTTTCATGTTACAAATCAGTCTTTATCTGTTGCTGCCCATTCCAGATGGGCTGCTAACTACAGTAGCCAACACGAAAATAAGAATGGCACTATCTAGAGCCAGTGCTTGGTTTGTCCATTCTGGGCTACTGTAAATACATGTGGGTGAACATGGCAATTTCCATAAACAAGGACCCACTTCCTACATAAATATAAACATGTCATTGTAAGATGTCCAAAACACAACGACTGTGCAAGTGTGTCTAAAAAAAAAGGGCCACTAAGTGTATATGTAGGTCATCTAACCATACTATTGACGTGTAATAATGAAAACAAAGAAAGCAGCCAGGAAAAAGGTTAAACCATGGTTTTCTTTTACAGCAGCAAGAGAAACAGAGAACAATTTGGTTTAAAAATGTGGAAAATGGTACAGCAAGATTATAAAAAAGGGTGCTATAGCAATCACCCTCTACAGCATAAAATACTGTATTTCATAAAATATGACACAAAAGATAAGAATAAAGGCAGAACCTAAACGATAAGCCAGAGGGGCTCAGGTGTTCTTCCTAAATCCTAATGTAAGTCAATTCAAACCATGAGATGGAGCTTTAAGCCCAGTAATATAAAAACTCTGACAGCCATGACCCTGAGGAACAACACTGCGCTGAAATAAGATGTGCATGAACTGCTGTTTACTAAGAGACTGAGGGCGAGTGAATGAATCAGGGTCAAAGAGACAGAAAGAAACAGAATAGAGGGAGCAGAGTCAGCCAAGAAAAAGGAAAACTTTAATAAACTCGCCCTTGAGAAATATAATAACCTGCGATTATTTGCTCAACTAGAATAACTCTGCAGATCACATTTTCCGTTTTAAATCCATGCAACAATTTCCTGCATGGCTGCGTCGACCAATCCCTGTCTGAGAGTCTCAGAGAGAGAAGGAAAAGCTAAACATGAAGTCGTTCAAACGAGCCAAAATAAACAACAGATACATTTCATATCAGCTTAATGGATTTTTCACCAGAGATGGTGGTCCTTTAACCAGCCCGACTACAGAAATGATTAAAAACATGTATTTTTTACACCCCTTGCAAAGTATTTACAGATTTTTGTGCCGGGTGTGTTGATATCTGCTAAACATGTACATCATCTTTAGAGTTCATGAGGCTGGACGGAAATATACACACACTCACCACAGTAACCATAGGAACATTTGAGATGTTCAACATGTGAGTGTGACATTATATGAGATAACAGTGATTAAGTCACAAGTTCTCCTTTTTATACTCAGTGCACACAGTTGTCAGAGCTCACAACAGATATGAGACAAAGCTATTGGTGATGTTCTTCACATAAAACTCTGATGCCATCTGCTGGTGGCTTTTCACTGTAGCTGTGCTTAAACAGGGTTCAGGGTATGGTATCGGGGTATGTAGATTATTGTTTTAATTCTCCCTCTAAACCTGATCCTCTATAAATTATTCTTATCACTTTTTATTGCCAAGTTTTTTTTGACATAATTTGACACACATCTTTAGGCGTGTAACTGCACTTTTTCTTCCAGTTTGACAGACAAAACTATAACTTTTAAGTTTACTGTATTTTATTCTATTACTTTTTTTAAACTTTTGTTTGTTTTGTTGTGTTTCTTTATTGTGAATACTATAGCTGATAGTGAAGGAATGCAATTTCATTCTGCTGTAAACAGTATTGTATATGATATGTCAATGTATATTTTCTGCTTTGTTTTGTTTACTTTTTTTATAAAAGTGTCTTAGTAGTGTAAAAAAAATGTACAGATACAGTAAAACTAGGAAAGTCTATTGATATTCTTTCTCTTCATTTCATTTGCAATGAATATGACCTGAGTTTTTGCTATCAGGGTTCCCATCACGCTCTGGATGATGTAGAGGTGCATATTTTAAATCCTTGATCTACCCTTTCCCCAACAAAACTCATCACAGGTGAGCAGATTTAATGCTGAGATGATTAGTCATTTATAACATTAGTTAGGTGAGAAAAGAATACTACACGACTACCACTACAATAACCATCACTTAATTCATTTAGAGAGTAAAATTTGCCTCTTAAATGTGAAGATTCACTTTATTTTCTTCCTTAATTTCACTGTAAACTAAATATATATCTTTTTACTGTTTAAATGTCGATCAGCAATTAAAAAGAGCTCCAACTGTGACAGACATCTGACATGTTTTATGTGTATTAGTTGCAACATGCAGCTACAGACAATGCATCAATACAGACATAGTTTATATCTATTCAGTAGACATCTACTCAAAGAGAGAGAGAAAGAAGGAAGCTTACAACTCTAAGTAATACATACAGAGCTGAAAAAAGTGCATCTTTAGTTTTGTGTGCGTGTGACTTAACATGGAAAGGTTAAATCTTAAAGCAGGCCACATTCCTATTGTGATCCCCGCTACAACCAGCAGGGGTCAGAGTAGAGCACACACACAAAAAGCCCACATGGACACAGCCACCTACACACAAACTGCAGAGCAGCATTCATCAGACTACGGCTGTACGGGGTCTTCAGTACTGCATCCTTGACCCATTACACTCACAAGTACACAAAAGTACACACACACACACACACACACTGTCATTTCTGCTTCATTTCTTCCTCCTAGCAGTGAGCAAACAAGTGTTTCTGTGGATGTTAAGTGCCTCTGTGTGTGTGTGTGTGTGTGTGTGTGTGTGTGTGTGTGTGTGTGTGTGTGTGTGTGGCTGGTGGCTGTAAAAGACTGAGTCATCCTCAGTCTGCCTCCCTGCATTCAGCTGGCAGAGTTCCAGTCCAACAGACAGAATCCATATGCAGCTGGACTGACTCACTGTGAGTCTGCAAATATCAGACAGCCTGACTACATTTCATACTTTTTACAGGATCCAATGCAAATTTGAGACAGATTTTTGTCAAATCATACAGAAAGGTTTCAGTAAGGTGGCACATGCTGGGTAAAATCAGGAACTTTCTCACACATCCATGATGCAATCTTTTTGTTAGCCATGTGGGGTGGGGAATATGTCTGTTGTGTCCATTTAAGTTTGAAAGCTATACTTTATTTCCATTGATTGAATATGACAGAACACTACCCTGGGATTGCAAAACACAGAACATGTCCATACAACCCATGTGGACAGGTGCAATTATCTCATCCTAGCAGTTTTTTGATTTAGAAAAATAAGTCTGAAGCTGAGAGTTACAATAATAACTGGTTAAGATTATGAGGAGTGTTTCGGTCTCTGTGTGTGTATTCTGATTTTGTGTACTTACCAGTCCAGTGAGTGACGGAGCCGACTGTCCCAAGGTTTGGCTTCTCATACGGACCAGGTTGTTCACCTCTCCTCCTCCTGCAGATGCTCCCCCGGTGGCCCCGGGCCCTCCAGAGGGCCCCTGCCAAGCCAGCTGACTCACCCCAGCGTGCAGACTGCTGGACAGAGGCAGCAGCTGCTTACCTGTGAAGAGGGGAGGAGAAAGGGAGAGAGTCATCTCAAACCAAGCCAACCTGCTTTTCAGTTCAGTACATTTGGAAACACTGCTCTGCTTTGTTCACACTGGACTGGAATCCCCTGTGGACCTGTGTGTGTCATAGTCATAGATATCATTGGTCTCCACCCTAAATGAGTGGGTGAGATTCAAACTGGCTCAAACTCAAATCACAGTTCACATTAATCATTCCCACTGCGGCTGTCAGTTTCTTAAATCCCAAAAACAAAAGAAACAATGATTTTTTTTTTTTTTTTTAATTTTAAACAGAAAAACTAAAAACCAACCAACCAAAAATTTCGGAGCTGCTGTTTCTCGTGGGATTAACATTATCACGTGACCTCTGCTTGGTGAATCATGGCAGTTAATCTGTGGTGGAGTTTTCACTTCACTAAAGATTATGCACAGGGCAGATCGGTGCCGGATTAAGAACACAGGAGCTCACGAATCACAGGATGACCTCAGGTAACACTCGCTCCGTGTGAATGGAGCTTTAACACAACTGAACTATGGATGTGTCATTTTGTTCAGACTGGGTAGGATCACATTTACATCTCACGCTGTAAAACCTTTAAGGGTTTCGTCTCGATATGAGTGATCTTTAATGATGTGATTATATGACAAATATGGGTGTGTGCGTTACCGGTCATGGCCATGCTGCTGCGTCGGGCCCAGCTTTCATCCTGGCTCAGCTGTCGGTGCAGTTTGGATTTGGTGGCAGCCGTTGCTGCAGGCGACAGGTCGGGGTTGCTCAGCTTCCTGAAGAGGAGAGGAGGGGGAGCTGCAAACTCCTTCTGGTAAGATGAAGAGAATGAAGAGACAAAGGCACAAGAAGACTTATTAGACTTAGTTCAGATATAATAGTCAGATACTATGTGTCAGGTTTCATTATGAGCACCAAGCTGCGCATACTGTTGACAAATGATTCCTTTTCAAGGTCACACACCAAAACCAACAACTGTTGAATAGTCAAATAGGTTGCAGAGGGTAAGCGATGTCGTGCAGGTGTACTTATAATAGGGAATTTATACTTCAGGGTTGGATCGAAGCATTACATTTACATAGCATCACTGACATTTGTGCTATCTTTTTTTATTTATTTTTCTTATTGACAATATGCCGGAATTCGAGCTCCATAACTCTTCTGCATAATAACAATTATGGCTAATGAGGATTATTAACATTAAATGTTAATATGTTTCAAAATAAATGAAAAAAATATATATATTTTTGGCAAATCTACTAAAGCATGAGCCGTACGGCCCCACTTCTCGGCTACGCACAGATATTTTACACATGAAAAAGACAAATCAAGTCTGCAGCAAAGGGCCAACACCAAGCAATTTATAAATTTACTTTAGAGAGGCCTATAAAAATCAAAGTAAAAACACATACAAAACACCTTCATGCTTTGGTTAAATTTTGATCATTTTTAATTTTTCTACTTACTGACAAACTTCGCATACTTTACTCTGCGATAAAAAACAAAAAGAATTAGCCCTGCGAAAACTGTACAAAATACAATGTACCATACATCCTGGTTTCAAGTAAAGCCGAAAAATCCCAAAACCTGCAGTCAGACAGTGAGGGGTTCCTGTGAGCAAGCAGGCTGAGAGCCAAAACAAAGTCATAAAACATGACGCTAACCACTCACTGACACCACATCTTTTTCTCACCTGGCCACAACACATGAACACACACTCTAATGGTATAACACACACTTGCCTGAACAGGAACACCCGCACACACACCTGTTTTTCTCAGTACGCATCAGGAGCAGTTAGCGGTGTAAGAGGCACTCAGCGGGGTGATGCCGGGTGGCTCTCTGTCATTAACTGACACTTTCAGCCACCACACAGCTGCAGAGCGAGCAGACAGTCTGATTTATAATTCAGTTTGTCAGTGTAATAAAGGAAAAGTTCCTCTGGACTTCCTCGATATCCCCAAGCTTTCCTAAGAGACACTCCAGGGAAAATACAGTACAGCCAACACACACACACACACACACACACGCTTAACGTCTGTGTGTGGGATTCTGGTTGAAATGATTTTGGAAACAGCTGCTGTTGCCATGGAAACAGGGCCTTACTGGGCTCATATCCTCCTCTCTCTGTTGCCGGTGGACCAGCCCTTGACGAGACTTTTCCAGAAACATCTGGACGGCCAACATTAACACACACACACATACACGCACACTCAGCTCCCAGATGGCTGCATGTATGAAAGAGCTTTAGTGAAAGCTTCCGTTACTCTTTGCCAATAAAACCTGAACTAACCGCTCTCCTCAAAATTACTAAAACACATTGATAAACGCACACATAAACACACACGCACACTGTAATCATGTTCAGCCTGCAGTATCCAGTCACTCAGACTGGATTAAATGATGTGCAATTGGCCATTAGCGAACATTAACAAACGAAACTAATGGACACATGCTGCTTTACATCATGTCAGTGCAGCTCCCCGTCTGAGTGAGTCAGAAGACAGTTTCACACTTCAGCTGTAGTCATAAAGGCAAGTATTCAGTGAGGACTACAGTGGGTAATGTGATAAAATCAGCTATCATACTCTACACTGCAATATCTAAAGATTTCCTGAAAAATCAGTTGAGAAACTCTTTGTGCATGAAAGACAGACCGCAGCGTCTGTTTTCCTTACAGCTAATTGAATACCTGACAATTGCTTTATTACACGGAAATCATGTTAAAATCCAATGTTGCCAGTATGCCATAAGTCTTGTTTATTAACGTGCAACAGTGTCTGCAATGGGCTAATAAACAAGAGATATAAAAAGGATAGATACCTCAGTATAAAGTGTCCAAAGAGACCCACTTCCACCACAAGCACTCCACAGAAGACAGCTTGTAGGAAGTATTCAGTTATAGATTAAATACGGATACATGGTTACAAAAAGTATTGTTGTTGTTTTTGTTTTTAGTTACAGTCTGAAGACACTTTTGGGCATGTTTCGATGCTTTTATGGCAATTTGGTCAGTTTCAGATAAGGGGGTTGTTAAGATAATTACCTATCAACCATAACTGTTGTCTGTATAAATATTAAACCTGCACCAGCCACAATCAAGGTAAATAGCTTTCCAAAAGTGCGCTGTTGTCGGGGATCATGAAATAGAAATGCTATATCAGAAGCATTACAGATAAAGTTAGCGGGGTCTGATAAAAGAAAAAAATACAAAGATAATACTGTCTTGTTTCTGTTTTTCCACTGTCATCTAATTTAAACATTTAACTTTTCTACCCGTCTTGTCATGTGATGTTGCATTACTGTTGATTGACAGCTGATGATGGCATTTCTCTGGGGAAGGAAGCTCTGTGTAATACTTGCAGAGTGCTGCAGCACAGTGAATACATTTAAATCCATTGTCACCGCCCGTTAGTGTGCTGCAGCTCTTTGTCTAACCAGCAGGTGGCAGACAGACAGTAGTCTGCTGAGGGAGTGTGTGATTACAAGCAATCTGCTGATCTGAGCTTCTTGAACAGATTGAAAATTAGATGTACCAACCTGGAAGACAGCTAAGAGGTCAGTGCGTGCATGTGTGTGTGTGTGTGTGTGTGTGTGTGTGTGTGTGTGAGAGTGATGTATATGCAATGTTTCACAGCTTTCACCACACAGGCACAAACGGTCAACCGGTCGGTTTTCAAAGATGTTTGCTATGACACACACCACACACCTCAAAATATATAGGAAGAGAAGAGACATTAGGAAGGTAACCGTCACTTATTCACATGCAAACATCTTTCTGGTCTACAAAAGCAGATAAAAAGACAGACACATCTAAGACTGTAACTTGTGTGTTCAGGCAGTCATTAGTGCAATAGGTCAACTCCATCTGTCCCACAAGCTGAGAAGGAAAAAGCAAACAACACAACCGGCTATCTGACACGGTGAACATCAAAGTCTACATCAAAAACTCCACAAAGCATTTGTAATGGATTGATCTTGGCTACATAAGACTGATCCTTTTCTTCTTTGATCGTTGTAACCTACAGTGCTCCAGATACACCAGCTCCATTAAAACACTGTCACAGTTTTGTAAAATACCACAGTATGTAACTCTACTGTGAATCTTAACTTTAGTAATAAAATGACTTGTAGAATGTGTACACCAGTGAAGTGACCAGAGACACTTTGGTTAAAAAAGCTGGTGCTCTGCCCACTGAGTTGTTCTTCCATTACAGAATCACTGCTTGATGAGCTGCTGTCACTACATGAGCTGGTAATTGATAATGAACTAAGCCTCACCCTTCTTAGCTACTGTTGATTTGCCTGTCAGGCTTTGCACTGAAGCACAGCACCAGGGCTGCAGCTAACCATTATTTTCAGTATCCATTCATTTGACCATTTCTCCAATTTTCTCAGTTAAAAAATAAAAAATTCAGAAAACACTGAATGAGAGCATGAAGTGTCTTGTCTGACCAATGATTAAAAAATATTCAATTTACTGTCATGTAGGACATGCAAATAATGCAAATTCTCACTTTTGAGAGGCTGGGACCATCTTTTTTATTTTTGTATTTTGTTCTTAAAATGACTTTAAGGTCCAGTGTGTAAGTTTTAGGGGTATTTAGTGGCAAGTAGCGGTGAGGATTGCAGATTGCAACCAGCTAAAACTTCTCCCAATTAGAATTCCTACAGTGTTCATTGTTCAGGGGGTTTTTACCAGGAGCCGAATTATCTCCAGGAGCCTCTTCCTCTTCAAAACAAAATGGACCCAGTAATTTAAACTGGAAAAAAATACTGAATAATGCAGTTTCACTTAAAAAAAAAATGTTGTTTTTCCCGGACGTTGCAAAAATATGAATGGCCCTACATAGAGCCAGTGTAATAAAAACACACTGTTTCTTATTTTTAGGTGATTATACACAAAAAAAATACTGATTATATTATATTCCATTTCTGCCAATATATCCCGCTAAATCCTACACACCATTAAACAATTAATGAATAATCAAAATAGTTGCTGATTGAGTTGATTGACTACTTGATTAATAACTGCAGCTCTACACAGCAGTGTTAGGTTTTGGCACTGGGAATCTGTATAGCACAAAAGCAGCTTCTCAGTTTTAGCTGGTGAGTGTCAAATTCACTGAAGTGACAACTTTTGCTGGCAAAATTTATCAGCTGCAGCTAATTAACTTGAACTTTGTGAGTGAGTTGTTCATTTAATCTCTGGCTGACTTTCAATGTTTCCCACAGATCCATACGAAAATTAGAACCAACAGTGTGAGATTTTCAATGTACGATAACTGTCCCCAAAAATATTGTGGTTTCCCCATATACAGTACCACAAAATTATTATTATTATTTTCTAGTTACAATGACCCTTAAAGGAGTGAAAACAGAAGGGATTTTTTTTTTTGTTCAGGGTCTGATAACCACCAAGTTTCAAATCACAAAATACCTTGAAACCAGTATAGCACTGCAACCCTACACCTGACCACACCCAGCTGTGATGCTGTGTATAGCCAGAGGTGCAACAAACATACCTTCCGACCCACAGAGCCCAGACAAAACATAGCCAGCGTTAATTGCTGCACTGGTAAAGTGCATCAAAAAAACTTGTGACATGATTAAAAACAGGACAAGCCAATAAAAACCGCACACCAGTCTTCCTCAAGGTCAAAGCTGTTGTCAAGGTTAATTAGTAGTAATTTAATTCGACTGAAAAAACTCAACAAACTTCTATTTGCCTCCTCCAAAGCTGTGATTTTTTATTTGTTGGTGACTAGGGCTTTAAAAGACAGAAAAGGGTGGGATATTAACTAAATACAGTCCTAAAAAACAGAGTTTACAACTGAGGCACTGGAGTAAAATAATGCAGCATCTTGACACAAGTGCTCAGCAGGGAATTATATCAAATCAGTTTGTGATCCAACTTCCCTTTAGTACAAAATTAGATAGGGCTACATCATCTTTTTCACAAAGGGATTTGTTACAGAGTGGCTTAAAAGTTAACCCAGAAAATGAAAGCAGCCACAAATTACCAACAAAATGAAAAAAACATGTGATGGACAGAACATCACGTAAACACACAAGACTGAGAGGGAAGTAAAACCAAGATTTCATAATCTTCTTCTCCTTTCTTATGTTCTCTCTTCCTCCCCCACTCTCCCAGCTTCCCTCTGGACTCGTGTTCCTGCTGCATTTCATTTGGGGGCACATTCATCTTTTGTCACATCCCGTGGAGAGCAGCACCACACTTTGATGTAACATGTACAATCTGTCACATCTGTCACGACACAGGGCTAAACCAAGCTCCCAGCTGAGGTTCTCTCTCACAAAAACACACAAAGAAGATGCAGTGTGCGTCGCATAGGTTAAATAAGTTGAATTCTACCACCGATTGTACAGACAAACAGGCAGTGGACAGACAGTTGTGCCCGACAGCACAGCAGCTCAACCATAGTCTTACAATTTCCCTACAGCTCAGCTACAGCTCAGGCCCACACAGCAAAAAAAAAAAAAAAAAGAAAAGAAACAGGCTCAATCAATCTTGTGTATTGTTTTCCTGGCAGCAAAAGAGCTCAGACGATCCAAAAACGTGATTTAAAAACTCTCTTGGCTCCAGAGTGAGTTGACTGTTGATTCAATGAGCTGACGGCTGAAGAAGAGCTGCAAAATTACCTCCAATGGTGAGTTTTAAGGCAGTGGATGCAAATGCACAGCACAGGGAGATAGATGGCTAAGCATTACACAGCAAAGTGCACCCTGTGGAATGAAGGATTAAACTGTTGGATTGTTGTTTTTGTTAGCTGGTTTAGGGAGAAAACAGCCACGAGGGTGGTTGTTTTTCACAAACCCTCAGAGTGTGTGGATGTGTGTGTGGATTTGCAGGCTGACCACCAGCGAAGAACTAGTGTTGCCTCAACAGCAAAACAGACCACAGTTGAAGGCAATCAGCACTTTTTTTTTTTTTTTTCCTGCATTTTTCTATTCAGTTACTGCCTTTTGTTTGGCCTCGAGGTTTAATTTCCCATCACTACAGCTCATAAGAGATCCCTCCTGCCCCAGGGCTGATTGGATTTGGGCTCTATACAAAGGCAGTATATGGTATGTGTCAAATGTAATGTGCACTTTGGTGACAGCAGCTTCTCCTCTGGGACTCATCATCATTTGTTCCTTCAGGCTCTTTTAGCTGTGTCTAATGTCTTGGCCATCCTACAGCATCTGCGCACTAAAGGCACATTACGTACTTATAACATTGTTTATCTCAGTGTGTCTCTCTTGTCAACCTCTCGCGTGTCTCGACTGGAGAAAAACATCCCATACAAATGATCTCTAAAGTGATCCATGTTGGTGCTACAGGCCTGGTTTTGCTGCTGTCTGGCTGCCAGATCGGATCTGGTAGGTGTTTGCTGTCAGCACACTGACGGGCAGACAGCACACAAACAGTACAGCCTGTGCCCACTGCTTCACCACTCTACCCCTGAACCTTCAAAGGCAAAGAGCTGATCCTAAATTCATCACTGGTCAGTGCACACACAATCTGACTGGTCATTAACAGCATTTATCAATTTGGAGTGATGTAAACAATTTCACTTTATTAGAATCCAGCTTAAAACAGAAACATTTTGATTTAACTGAGTAACTACCTGATGGAAGAATAAGTTAACAACTCCAGCTTTTGGTCCTTGGTGCTACTCGTTTCACGTTTCTATAAATACCTTACATTTGATACACTTTTTGGTCAGTGCCAAATAAATAACCAAATCAAACAATAATTTATCCAGCAACAAGTGCTCAATATTCAGTGATTCCAGCCTCTCAGATGCCATCTGGTCAGACAGAACAAGCATAAGCGGGTCTGATGAAGCACAAATGAAACACATTTCCTCTTCCAGTACTTCCAAAAAATGATAAAATAAATGAAAAATATATATATATGTATATTTTGTAGGGCTGCCCCCTGAAAGTCGAAGATATGAAACATCAGTCAAAGACCATTCTGTCAACTGAGATTCCTTATTTAGATCCAGAGTGCGCACTCCTCGTTTTCACACTGCTCTCTGGTACAGGCAGCTGCAGACCCAGACCCAGGGTGAATCTGAATGAGATGGAGGTAGCTTCCTCGAGGAAGAGAGGCTCTGCAGTCAGGCTCTGACATAATGTTATCGTCTGCCTTCTGCTTAGAAGTGTTGAATTTACAGCTCACAGCTAATATTGCTGGCTTTAGTTAGATCTGTTGTGTCAGCAGAAAGGTTGTTGAACATTCCCAATCCTACGTTAGCGTAGTTAGCACCCATAAGCTCAGTGGGCTTACTTGGCTTGTTCAATATATTATGTGAACGTCACTGTTTCCCTGAACGTTGGGCCACCGAGCCCCATTCAAACTCTCAAACTTCATATGGTAATAAAGAGACGAACAGTAAAATATTCTTAATGACCAGCCAAATTCAATTCAACTGACATAATTCTGAGTTGGGTACATCCCTAATTTTTTTGTGTGTGTAGAGCTGAGTCTTGGTGGCTACGGAATCATTTCTAAAACATTTTGAACAAAAAAAAAAAAAAAGCCATTTAAAAGACTTCGACTTAGGTAAAATCTAAGTTTTTTAACAAAGTTTTGATACACAGCCCTAAAAAAACAAAACAATTGAGGGGAGTCAAAGGTGCTCTGGGATTGAACGAAGACATTAAGGCAAGTCTGAACCCGATCCTGCTGGGTCTGGAGTTGAGTGTGTGTGCATCGCTGTTGGAGGTTAACAGGTCTGCCTAGTGTTGCTGGATGAACTGGGAGAATTCAGCCTGTTACATCACGAGATTAATCACATGTGTGTCTGAGCAGGCTTACATTGCATCATCTCTGCTTCCTGTCTGTCAGTGGGGGTACAGGCGTGAGTGCTGCGTCAGACCTCAGTGTGAGTGTGTGTGAATATATGGCTGGTAATCAGAGCCGATACATGTGCTGATGTGTTCCAGCTGTGTTCGAGCTGGAACAAGGTAGTCGGAAAAATAACGGAGGGGGAAGTATAAAAAATGTAAGCAAAGGAAGCAAAGTAGTGTGACAGATGGATGTGTTGGAGATGCAGGGAATGTAGGGAGGGGTGAAAAGTAAGCCAGGGCAAATGCTACACATCCTTAGCTGTGGTTTGTGGAGAACTGTTTGTCCACATGCAAAAGCAAAAAACTCCAAAAACAAAGGACAAATAAAACAATCCACAGTCCTCAACATACCACACTAGGGAGAATAACATGACTTAATGAGCTTAAATGCCACAATCAAAAGACTTATTGTGTGGTAAAAATCTCATTCAGGTCCTGACATGAAAGAGAACTGTGAGGAATGTTATTGTGATATTTGTGTTTCCATGAAACAACCAAAATTGAATCCATCTAAAGAAAGCTACAAAATGCACTTGGTTCCTGGCATTACTAACATCACGCCAAGCATGTCTACTTAAATATAAGCAAACACTTCTTCTTAATGACACTTTAAGTGGACTAAATGTTCCTTCAAATTCCCTCAAGTATATATAAATGATCTTAGCACACATAGTTTTGTGTGGAGAGCTTAGAGAAGTAAGGCACACCAGCACGCTGCTCCCAGTTCTTCAATAAAAAGTGTTCCACGTTTCAGCTCATGGACAGATTATAGATTATTCCTTTTTCGTTAGTGCTTTGGATCTGGAACCAGAACTCGAGGCAGATTCATGGTTTCTGTATTCGCATTGTTCCTGGTGAGATTCGTATCTGTGCAAAGGAACAGCGTGTTATGGTTAATCAGTAACAGCACAGCATCCCCTCTGCCTCTCAGCGCCGTTGTTAATGGCAACCGTACCAACACAGTAATGATTGAACATATTACAGTCTCTGAATTGACTGCAGGTTCTTTCTTTTTTTTGGGTTTTTTTTTTGGACAGACATTGAAGCAAAGAGAATGACCTCACTGCACAGACCCTTCGCACCATGGACTACGCCCACACCTCAGAGAGCACGGACTTACTTTCCTCACAGGTCTGTTCTTATAAGAAACAGTCAGATAGAGGCAGACAGAGAGAGTGGTGAAGACAGTGGAGCCATTCATTGGACACACGGTGTCAGCCCAATGTGACCTACACAGGTCAGGAACTCAGGTGAAACCATTAGGAATGCTTCCACACTGTTTTAAAGGAACTGTGCACAACATTCAGAGCATTTATATAGCAGCAAGCAACTATTTGCTTTGTTAAGGTATAATGAAGTCATGGCATCCTGAGCAGAAAATATAGCTATGCTCTCACTGTGTGTTCTAATCCAAGCTCTTCTGTTCTTTTTTTTGGTAGCCAGTGCAGCCAAACGTGCATGTTAGCGCAAGTGAGTCCCCGTGTGTATATCCCACTGGCTACCAAATGGTCGCCACTCTGCACTGCACTTATACAGCGGCTACCATTACCAAAGCCACTCACAGTGGCAGAGGTCACTTCCCACCGGGAAGTTGCTCATGTTGAGAACCATATGCAGATGATCTCAACTCAGACTCTGAATCATAAGGTTCATTCGAGATGAACTACGCCTCACCTAAGAAGTGGACAAAATCAAGCAGTAGGTGTCATTGAGAAAAAGCTGTGGTCAAGTCACACGTTTCCCAGCATAATTTCTTCACAGTCTCTTATTGTTTTAATTATGGCAAAATATCCTACTAAAATGCTATACAGGCGATCTGTAATTTCTGATTGTGGTTCAACCTCCATTTTGTATGAATTGTCATGTATAACAGCTTCATATCAGTTTGCTGCTGTATACGAATCAGCTGAGCAGACCTGTCCCCCCTCAAGCTGCATACATAAATTGCAAACATTAAGAGTTCAATCACAGGAAAACAAAATACAAAACAATAGCTTTAATTATTAATCAGTCGGATATCGTCAGGGCTTCACATCTGTACAGACGTTATTTTAATACTCCTCAAATCACATTTCCAGAAGTCTTTGTGTTGCTAAATACTTGAATAATAACAGTCAAATGTTAATATACTACACACTATGTACAGTTTATGATCTGTGATATGAATGCACTCATTCCCTCTGACCACAAAACCAGAACAAACCTTCAAATAAGACAAATAGCATTTAACTCTCAATTCAACAAAAATTAAAAGTAATATTGTGAGTCAACACCTAAACAAACCACACATACATCTCACAACTAAAATATTAAAAAAGCAAGGATGCAATAGAGAGGAAACCCTAATGCTGCAGTACTTCTAACTTCTTCATCTATAGAAAAGCATTTGTGTCCTGATGACATTCAGCCTCCACTCCACGAGAAGGGCCCTTATCGCATGTTCCTCTGTCTATCACCATAGTGACTGATGACAACACCACAGTGTATGAGTGGACATAATCATTCATTGAAAAACCACAGACATAAACGCCTTGTAAGACAGAAGGCAGCAATGAACTGCCATGATGTGTTGTATTTACTATAGACCGTTTCAAACTGGACAACATAAACATTCTAAATGGGTCCCTTTGTATTTCCTGTTTGAATGTATGTTAATGCAGAAGCTGACAGGAAGTAAACAGGGACCAAAGTTATTGCCCTAGCAACAGAATAGCAATGAAACGGTCCATAAGGATGAGTTACTGGAGCTCCATTAATCATGTCCTTTTGTCTTTTGAATATATTATTCACATGGAGAAAGTTGATAGAAACATATACTAACTCACATTTTATTTTATTTAAACATTGCAACAACTAAATAAAAACTTAAATGCTTCTGACTCCTCCAGTGGCAATGACAACAGTATTCTGGCTTTTGAAAGACATTTCATTTACAGCAAAATATGATGGAGTTAAGTTAACTGGTGGCCCTTCCAGGTCCTGCGTAGCAGTATCCTGCATCTACAGTGCTGGGCCTCACTGGTTTATTTAGAGTGCACTTTATGCAAATAGGTGAGTATGTAGTGCCTTTGTATTATGTTTAGCACAGAAGGCAATTGTCAGGTTGGTTTTGAGTTTAACAAGCTGTCGAAACTTCCACTACTAAAAGAAAATCCACACAATGTTATGTTGAAGTTACAACATCATAAATATGTATTCAATTTAAAGTTGTATAATGTATAGCCTTACAAGACAAGCCAAAGTCCCACAGGCTCAGTTTTTGAAAAAAAATCCCAATCAATAAATTGCAACCAACTTTTAAACTACAGTAAAATAATACAATAAAAATAAAATTCTAAGATCATCTGCCTGTGTTTTTTTTGTTTTGTTTGTTTGTTTGTTTGTTGTGTGTTTTGAAAAATAAAAAAGAGTGGCCAAACTAATATAAAATGAGCCATGCCAGACTAGAGTGATCACAGAAACATGTGCCCGCTAGCTTTGTGAGGTGTTAAAATGTCAGCAGATGCAGCTAAAACCCTGCTATGTCTGTCCTTTAGGAATTTTTAGTGATTTTACCACAGTTAACATTCTGTCTCCATCTGTGTTTTGCAAAGATCACATCATGTTAGATAGAGAGGTCATCTTTAATGTCTAAGCCCCAGGTTAAAGGCACAATGTCAGCAGGCATGCACACTGCTAAGGAGTACTCAACATCCTCCAAGGACCTGTTCAAGTGCTTAAAAATGATCTCTGGCCTTTCTGGGAGACAAAAACAAACTGACACATCTGAGTCAACCAGCTACATCTACATTAAATAGCCACTGGTTAAAAAGTGAGTGCAGAGATCCACCCACATTCAGCCCACACCAAGGCACGGCTGGCAGAGATAAGAGACCTGAAGAGACTGGGTCAGCATGAGGTCATGTCTGCCCTCCCAAACATGCAGTGTGATCAGTGACGGGAGGGTGAGGTCAAAAAGAGGAAGAAAAAGAGGCCACTCAGCCAGAGGCAGAGTCCATTTGTTTTGTCAGATGGTCAGTTTTGACTACAAGATGCCAACCTCGAACTTTCCATATCCAGAACCTTTCAAAACTATGTAGTTGGTTTCTGTTATCTGAATACACCATGTTATGAAACACATAATCAGGAGCAATAGGAGGACTGGGCTGCCCCTGCTTCTCTGCACCATCCTCTGCTGGCTGTGCCCTCCAACAATGCTGTGGCCACATGTAAATGCTGCAAAGGTCAGCACATGATGGACTACACCCATTTTGCTGATTTTCATCTGGTGGCACTGCAGCTTTTGTGGCTCTTTATCTTTCTGCACAAATTTCATTTTTTGCCAGCGACCATCAGTTTTACTGATTGAAATGACAACTGTTACTGGCATATTTTATCAGCTGTGGCTAATTAAGGTTTATCCCATAAATTGTCCAAAAGGTCATGTGAAAAAAACCTTTGTTTAGTGACCTTTCTACAAGACAGTTTGTGTACTAGACAGCAGGGTCCTGCATTAGGTCGGGTAACTTCGGATACCGCCAGGTAACCTGCATGAAAGGTAATATGTGAGTGGTATTTTGTTTTAATTTTATTTCCAGGTTCAGTTTTGGGTGGAAATAAAGAACACGCAGGTCGGATTGCAGGTGTTGGATGATAAATATGTTAAAAATAAAATTATCATAACAGTAATTTATTTGAATTTATAATGTTTTAATCCTCTGAGTACTGACCTTGTGTGTCAGCTCGGTCTTTGGCACCAACTGGAATATGAGAGCCGCTTCAATCAAGTGCCTTAATAACATGCATGTTAACTATGTGCTGCTCATTATAATGAGAATAAGCAAAAAATCATTGTATTTCCTGAATTATCTTTGTATTAAAGTATAATGTCTAAGTGACATGTCCCAAAATGATCCATTTAAATGTGCTGTCTAACTGGCTTATTTCAACAGCACATGGCACAGGTCGGGACGCAGATCTAGAGTCAGTGGGTCGGGTCAGGTTGCAAAAATATTTGGTCACGTGGTTGGCTGGGCGGATGCATTTTTGCAGGTTGGGGATCCAGTTTGGGAGCAGGTCTTGTAATCAGACCCATGCAGGACTCTGTTATGTGGCCTTAGAAATGGAAATGTCTATTTTTCAGAGAATGTCTTTTTTTCACATTTCAAACAAAAGTTAGTGTCTTTGTGTGTGGTACAAAAAGAGCCATATATTGCTTTGGTGTTTTTAAATTTTAAAGTTACTCAGAAATGCTTTCTACTGGCATGTCAGTGAAGCCACATTTTGGGGAATATTTTGAGTTTTACACAACTTTAAATTATTTGCACTTCTTGCCTTTATGTCCACAGATTTTCAACAAACTGTATAAATGAATGGACGAGAGTGTCCCATAGAAATAAGAACCATGTTGATGGGACGCTCCGTAGTGCTTCCAACACTGCTAGGGCAAAGTGAAGAAATACAAAGTAAATTCTGTTGGGTTTTTTTTTTCTACTTTTGGGATTAACTGAATTTTGGGGATGAATTTGGGATGAACATCTTCAGAGATTTTTTTTTTTTTTGTAACCATAATATTTTGGGTAATGCAAACAGAAATGATAATGTGAGTTAGCTGTGAGCTCGACCTGAGACCCATTTCTTTAGAATGTATACATGTCATTTAGATAAATCTGAAGGCTATCTGTTATATTTAACTTTAAATGCGTCAATGTGGTTCAAAGGGGTAGATGTTTTAAATCGCAACCTTCAGGATTCTGACCTATAAAGCAGCCCCGTCCTGTCAGTCTGCAAAGCTAAAATTAGCTCAAGCAGCTACAGAGTAGAGCTGTCAACAGTATCATTTAGTCATTATCAGCCAGGCTGCTCTCTGGTAGATGAAGGTAAGTAATGGAAAGTGGAGTGAACCAACTCAGAGACCCATGCTTTACACCAGTGTTACAAAATTACTGGCACCTCACGAAGCTAAAGGACGCTGAACTAGTTGATAATAAGATGCAATACAGACAGAGATGCAGAGAGTAAAGCCGTTTTCTCATATGAACTCTGGACAATGTTCAGAGAATCAGGTCAGAGTTTCCCCTTCACACATGCAGCACACAACAGGAGCTTGTCTGTGAAAGAAATGTTGTTACCTAATGGAAATACTAAGTTTGGTTTAGGTGAGAGGTGGCGCTTGGGTAGAGTGTGCAGGAGGCAGGACATGATGCAGATTATGCCGCATAAAGTAGATGTTAGTAAGTTCATCATAAACAACAAAATCTCTTGACGTTGCTTAAAACTGCCTGACGATTTCGGCTTTGGCCCTTAAAGACAGAAGTTCTTCACGAGACTCATCATATCTCCAGTAAGACATCTTCACTGCCATCTTCTTGTAAATGTCCCTTCTTCCTCACCCTCAGGTGATGGTTTTCTTCCGGTTTCGCACAAACCGCATGTCAGAAACATTATCAACACACCCACTTGCTCACTGCCAATTCTCTGGGCAATAACATGCTCTATTCCCACATGGGCTCAATTGGACATTAAAAGGACTCTGTATTAGGTAGCTGGAGGGAAAAGTTTGTTTAATGTCCAACTGATTTTGCACTGTCACATACAGCTCCTCTAGGTTACGGTGTGGATAACTTCAGGTTGCAGTGCATTTGTGAGAGGGGCTTGTGAGATTACAAAATCATTCAGAAATGAAGACAAACAACAGAAGAAAAAAACAAAACAAGCAAAGGAATGATAAATGAGGTGTGTGTTAATATTAGGTCAGACTCAGTAGGTGACCTCCAGCCTGTCTCCTTTAACACCCCCATTCCCAGTGTGAAGTGACCTTCACTGGCCGGCACAGTCCCTCCAGGGGACAAGAGGTAAATAAACCACTGCTGAACCACCGTCCATATAACAACGCGGTTGCTGTGGATCTTTTCATTAAAAAAAGGAAAAGGTTTGGAAGCAGCTGCAGCGAGAAGAGACAGAAATGAGGAGTGAAAATGTTACGGGAGGGCGGTTTCTCTGTGAACAGTGGGTCGCATTCAGAAAATGTCATGCTGTAAAATGTCACACCTCCCTCCTTATCCTCATCGTCTTCCTTCTTTCTGCACTCAATTTGTCTGAGCCTGGACGAACTAAAGGAACACAAAGGTTGAATTTTCCTTTCCTCAAACAAACACATACTGTCGTGAGACAAAGAAAGTAACTATTCAGGCCAGGGTTGCTTTAGGGTGAACATGAGGATTTTAGCTGGAAAAAAGCCCATCAGTCTTCACACATCAGCTTGTTTGAAGAATTTAATCATTTTGCAGGGAGAGGATCAGAGATGGAGTCCAGTGATGAGAACTGAAATAAACTCAGAGGGATTACGTGGATTGTGGATGTAATGAAACTGGTCCTGGTTGGCCCACAGACAGACATGAGCTGATCACTTTGTCATGGATAATAAGAAACAGATGGGCAGGGCTCAGTTTTTGAAATTATCACCAATTTGCAAAGATTTCACAAAGCATAGACTAGGACTGGGTAAAAAAATACTTTTTCTGTCATTTTTGGCTGCCTGATAAAATATCAATTCTGAAACTGAAACTCATTTATTTTTCCTTGGTGGTGTATTTTAGTCCGCATTTTGTACAAGGAAATGTGGAATAAAAAAAATACTTATTCTAAGGATAAATTCTCGGATGCACTTTCATAATAATGCATTATCGGTGTTAATCTGATGTCACTGGGAGAAGGGGCATAACTGAATCTTTAAGAATCAATTTGAATCAAATCAAAAAGAAATGAATAGAAGTATATCTGAACTTTCCCAATTGAAATTCAACCAAATCAAGAGATTAATGCCAACATGTGGCAGATGTGAACTAGGAGTGGGTGATATATTGATCACACTTGATGTATCGCAGCTTGTTCCATGTGGGATATATGAAATGACTATATTGCAAATATTGAGTATAAATTGTTGCATCATTTTCCATGAGACTCGCTCTGGCGTTTCGGTCTTCTTGCTCTCTCCTCCAGCTCCTTTCTCTTCTTTCACAGACACAGACACACACACACACACAACAAAAAGAAAGACTAACAAACATGATACTCCACACAAACTCCTTCGCCCATCCCGAGCACCTTCTCCTGAATGATAATCTGTGAGTAGGCAAGGCATGTGGTTTTGTATCTGAAGGGCTCCAGACCCTGACTATTAAGTTGCATTTTGCAACCAAGGAGCACAAGTGAAACATGCAAATATTATTAATATAAGGACTGGACAGCTGTTAGTTTGCAACTTACAGTGACTAAATTATCACGTTTAATGGTGCCGCGTTAACAGTTTAACTTACTCACGTTTATCATAGTTTGAGCAGGTGCAGCGTGTATTTCTGTATCTGCAGGGCTCAAGACTGCGACTATTCAGTCACATTTTGTGACAATGGAGCACCAGTGTGACTTGCAAATACTATAAATATATGAACTGGAAAAGTGTTGTTTCCAGCTCACAGTGAACAAAACTTCACGTTTAAAGGCGCCGCAGTAACAGTTTAACATTCAGCTAACTGCTAACATTTAGCTGTTGGCCCTAGACAAGCTGGGTGCCTCAAAATGGAATCATCAGTTAACTTTATTGTAAAAGAAGTTCATTTAATAATTTTTCTATTTCTATTTCTAATTCTATCAAATTACTTTTGCATGATAAATGACAGTTAATTGAGAACAAAAGTTGTTGGTTTGTATTTAATTTTCATTTCATTTCCTATCGTTGTATTGAACTACGCAGTTTAAGATGTTCTTTATTTACATTTTTACAATTTTAAAAAATAACATTTGGAAATACCAAGTACAACACAGAACATAAATCTATTATAGTTTGCATTTTGGGGATTTTTGTATTTTAGCTTTAGATATACACAAGGTTTCACCAGTTCACTAGTTACTCATGAATAAATGATGGCACTAACATTTAAACAGCCTAACACAAAGCACACACACACGCACAAACACACATACACGTGCGTGCGCGCGTGCATACACACACACACACACTCACACTCACAATACCACCATTAGCATTTAGAGCAGCCTTTGCACAGCAACGAGTATAATAAAGAGGGTTGAGGAGTTAAATGGCTTTTCATATAGCTACTCTGCCACAGTGATAAAGCTCATTAAATGTCTGGCTTTGACCCAACTGCACAAAGGGGATGAGGAAATGAGTGTGTAATTCTTAGTGTGTGCATGTGTGTGTTTCATGTAAGTGCTCAAGGGTGTGTTCATGTGTCTGCAGCAGTTCTTTTCCTGAGGGACAGAATGACTCAGTGGAAGCAGTCTTAATGTGGAGCCACCTGGTCAGGGTGTCTACCTGTCTGAGACTCACTGCCAGAGGAAATGATGTCTGGAATTTTCTTCATATTCTTTTTCTTATATTCTTCAAAAACACTGTGTGAGTTGATCTAATTTTAAAAGCTGCAGTTGACAGGCAAATCAGTATTATTATTATTTTTTCATTATATAGATCTGAGCTATTTTGACTTGTTTTTACTTACTTGGGACAATAATATTTCTCAACATATCTCTATTTAATATGATTGTTCAAAAGGACTGCTGATGAAAACAAACCTTTAAAAGCTTCAGCAACATTAACAGAATGGTTGTCTACTACCAAAGATACTCTATAACAAAAGATAACATATTACAAGCTGTGCCAATGGTACAAAATGGTATATACTTCCAATCTCCTAGGTGGGCATGGTCGTCTCTCTACTGCCTACCCCATCTTGTATGGAAGTGTAGTAAATGTTGTGTAGATGGATGGCAGCAGTATCAAAACAAAGCAACACTATATACTGTACAAATTTAATGTTTGTGTCTTATTTTGTCATTCATTTTTATCTGCTAGCTAATTGTCTGATATCAACCACGTCAGTTATTGCCAGATCGCGAGAGAGTGTTGCTCAAACAGAAACGTGTCGACCGTCTGTCTGAAAAAATGCCATTTCAGTGTCAGAATGTTTAGATAGGGCTTGTGAAAAATGTGTCAAACATTTACTTCAGTGACTATGGAGCGAAGGAAACAGTCATAATCTGTACTCACGTCCACTTTTCCCATTGGAATGAAAAGACACAGGGCCACTGCTAGTCTCCTAAAGGGGCAGGGCAGTGGTAAAACCCACATGACACAAATCTAAAGTGGGCCGTCTCGTTTATCAAAGGTCTCTGCTAGTACAATCCCACACACGGTGCAGCATGTGACCTGCTCTGACCCAACCCCTCAAAGAATCGTAATCAACCAACCCAACCAACCCTATTAGTCTCTGTATTTATATAAGTCCAGCTGAAATCCCAGAAGTCATCCCTTTTGCAATGTCAAAAATCATTGTTAAACTAATATTAAAAGTTTATGTTAATATGTTTCATACTGAAAGTAATTATAAATGCTTCTTTAAGCCTGTATGCTTAAAAACAAACCAGTTCTCACTGTCTACACGGGATGTGAAGAGCTGACTGTCAAGGGTGGGACATGATGATCATTTCATTTACAGCACACACTTTGAGACAGTCTCTCCTCAAAGACATCCATGATGGTCTCCTCGTTTGTGCAGACAGACAGTTGTATACACCCATACAGTTTTTATGGAAGAAACCTTATAAAGAAGAGATTTATGTTTCATCTTTTGTCTTTCCAGCTCTTCCCACCAGCCAACACCGTCTAAAGCTCTGGGTTTGGTTGGCATCCATCAGGGGAATTAACAAACAAAGAAAACCTTGCAACAAACATTAGCCCAGCAATCACAAAAGCCTCCGCATGCCACACTCGTACACCCCCACCCCTCAGAGGCTCCTTGTTTAGGAGTTGAGGAACCAGCAAATTGGATTTTCACAGCTCCACTCTGCTTAGCATAAACTCCATGCTCGTCCTATTCATGATGTAATTTGTCTGCTCTGGATTTCAAAGACACACAACTGGGGCAAAGGGTGCTTTAATGGCCCCGAGCTGTGTCCTCGTTAAGGCTTTCTGCAGCAGATAAAAGGAGGATTTGGGGGGGAATAATGGATGACGCTGAATACAGTTCATAGTTTATTCATACATTCAAAAATGCAGAATTCTTGTTTAATTGTCCCACTGTGACATTTCTTATAATTGCACTACCAAAGCTGTGCAACCTGGAAATTACATCCTTGGAAAATATTTTGGTTTGCTGTTGCCTCAATAATCATTATTTGTATTTAAACAATGCCTGTTTTTGATTTTCCTCTCTTTTCTGAGTGTACCGATATGTTGAGAAACATTTTACCACCTAATTAAATTAGTACTTTACTCACAAAATATAGTCAGGAAGCAGTCCCAATCGATTTAGTTAGTTATACTGTATGTCACTTAGACTGTAAGTACAAATTTCTAAATATGGCAATCAATCTACTGTAGTGCTAACATTTCATTTCCAAATAGGTTTTCTGTGATGTAATTCCAGCATGCAACATAAAAATTATTACACTTGTGAAATTAATACACTACCAATTTCAAAAAGGAGACGGAGGCAAAGATACAGCTGACAATGACCCTGAGGAAGAGCTGGCCACATGTTGGTCATTTTAAATACATTTGAATAATAAAGGTATTTTAATTTTGCACAAACCCTACATTGTGCAGTGTGCATTGGCTTGTTTCTGATGGACACCTGCATTCTATTTTTTTTCTATTGAGACCATATTGTACCCATGCAAAGAGCTCTACACAAAATGGAAGAGGCAAAGATACATTATCAATATTTATCTCTATATAGCTATATATATTACACCTGAAAATACATTTTCTAATCTTATTCTTCTAATGCACTTCTTTTATATTTGTAAAGCACTTGCCTCTATGTTTAAAAGGTGATACAAATAAGCTCATCTTTCTATGCTTGCCATTTTATTGTCCTTGTAATTTTTGTATAATTTATTGTTCATGAGATTCCATTGTGTCTGCATACTCTGTGATGTGTTGGCAGCTTGACGAGCGAAACAGCAAAAGCTGGATGTGAAACGCATCATTTGATCCAAATGAAATACCTTTTTTTTTCATCTCGTGCAGAAATACAGAAGAACCTCTAGAGATGTAATGTGCTGTGAGCTGTGAACTTCAAGAACAGAAACAACATGAAGTTTGGCAGCACAGCAAGTCAGAGCCGTGAAAGCAGGAGAGAAGGTCTTTAAAAATGTCAGAAAGGTATGCAGGGAAGTGCTGCAGCTTGGACGAGAGCGAGCGGCCCATTCAGAGCCGATTTCCAGCCAGTTAACTCAGGTTTTCATTTGCCAGGACTCTGAGGATTACACAGCGTTATATCTGGCAACATAAAGCCTCTGGATTTAAAACCAAGTTTGAGAGGAGGGGGAGATATTCCCGACATCAAATCATGAGCGTTTAACTTCATCTCCCGCCTAAATCAGAACAGAACCATCTGATGAGGCAGTATTTGAAATTGTTTTTTTTGGGGTTTTTTTTAAAGATTATTTTTATTGGCTTTTTGCCTTTATTGACAGGACAGAAGGTGAAATGGGGAGACAGAGAGAGAGTGGGGAGAGAGGTGCACCTCAACTTGATCTGTCCTAGCAGATAAAGTGAGGACCAAAAAAATAAAAGCTGATGTATGTATGAAGAGATCAACAAAGAATTCCACATGTTTTCATCATCATCTTCAAAAACTTATGCAAGAGGTCAGGTTTGGGTCTAATGACACTAGCCTCTCACGCTACTCAGAGGAACAACAATCAAGTGCTTTCAAAAAATCTCCACTCCTGCATCCAACCGACTGCTGGAATGGAATCCATCTTCATAATTCACCGTGGCAAGCCATTACTTTTCCAAAGCACAGTCAGGCTCTCTCGGGCTGCGTAATACAAAGCTAGCATGCTACATTATTCCCATAGGGGTCATGTTGCACTCACTGCCAGTATAAATGTGTGGTTTGGCCACTGGGTGAGCGCGGTTAACCAGGCGCTCTCTGTTTTCAGTCTTGGCTCGGGCTGTCTGTCAAAGATCAGTGAACATGGAGAGTAATAGAGTGTTTTCAAAGGTCTCCACGTTGGGCCTGAATTGACGTGACCCTCCAGCCCCTCACCTTCTGGGTCCTCATTAGAGGTCAACGAGGGTTAGCAGTGTTATTTTATGTAAAACAAGCCTTGCATTAATGAGTGAGCATTAAAATATTACCCTGATTTACTGGAAATAGTTTAATGTATTTTGTTCTGGTCCAATTAATGTCTCATAAGTTTTCCATTTGCCTTTTCTGCTGTTAGATTTTCATTTGTTGCCTTGACAAAGCTCCTTGTTACCCGATTTTCAAAGAATTCCTTCACAAATAAAAATTGTTATATTACCCCCACCAACATTTCAGCAAACTAACACCAGCAGTGAAGTTCAGTCACAATTTGGTGATTAAAAGGTTAAGTTTGGTGACATAATGCATCTTTTTTATAGGTGCTGCACACATCCTGCATTTTTTTTGTAGACGTACAGCACGTGTGCTTAAATGCCAGAGCAACACACACACACATGTTCCCAAGCCCCTATTTTTCAGGGTATGATGGCTGCGCCCTAACAGAGTTCAACTTTTAGGACACAGCAACGCTCACAGCATAGCATGTCATGTGACAAGGAGCAACAAATATCATTTCCTTCTTCCATAAACATCAGTCAGTGGCAAATATGAAAGAGAAGTTATTCATTTTGGTGGTGGGCTACCCAGAGCTGTACATCTGTCCCACAGACAAAACAGCACATGGAAGATTCATATTCATATTCGTTCATAGTTGAGCACAAGTGGACGTTTATGCCAAATTTAAGGAAATTCCTTCAAGGCGTTCTTGAGATACTGTGTTCACACAAATTCCAATACATAATAATGCTTTTGGTCATGGTTGTCACTGGTGGAGAGGCATAAAAATGTATGTATAATAATGCAAACTTTACCCTAGCAGAGGATGACATGGTAATGTTATTCAAGAGAATATTGATAAATGATTGAATGAAAACCTTCACCTTTACTCCATACTTTGCAGAAATTATGCAAACAGTAACAGTGAATTCTAATGGTCTGGCTGTCACAATCACCCAAGAACAAAATAAAGCTAAGCAGAACTCACTGTCTGTGGGAAAACATTCCTCACAAAATTAAAATGTAGCATGTCAGATTATATTAGCTTTTTATTGGTGACTGAGGTTAATTTAAATTCCCCCTGTTGGTCAGTCTGGTGAATGCATAAAATCATACTTGGTACACTTAACAGGATATCCTGATAAACCTTAACTCATACTCCATTTTTGCTTTTATAAAACAATGTGGTCTACCATTTTAAATTTAATCCCAGCCTGCTGTGAAAACGTGCTTATTGCAACATACAGAGTTTGGCTGCAGGTGATCAGCCAGCCCAAACAGTTCTGCTATGACTCAGGATAAACAGATGGAAAAAAGAGAGACTGCGAGAAGGAAGGAGAGAAGAAGGGATGGTGAGGAGGAGGAGGTTGGTAAGAGGCGAGCCAACGAGATGATGGAGGGCTAAGCCAGAACACAAACACGGAGGTTATTAGCATAAACTGTAACAGTGTCAGCGAAGTTTGTGTGGCAGTCTGAATACATAACTACACACCAACATCCACAGCGGTAGACACACAAACACACACAAACACACACTATGGGCATGTAGGCATTTGGTACAAATTCCTAGACTGCTGTAATTAAGGTATAATAAAAAACTGTAATGATCCCTGAGGGAACATTCATAATGAAACTATTTTGCATCAGTAATTATGTTTTGGAAGACACGTAATGCAGCTGCAATATGTTCACTGTCAACATGTTTTAGCTGGATATTTCTGCACATGATCACTATGATATGGTTACGTTTAGGAAACCAAAAAATAGTATTTTAATATTGGAGAAAGACACTATGGCTGTGGTCAATTAAAACGTAATCTCTATCAAACAATATGAGGCATACAGAGCCCAGTAAGTCAGAGGAAGAAAGAAAATGTCATGGTTTCCCCCAGGAAATTGTTAAGTTGAGGTGGTGAGCCACCCACATCCTGATGGATTCTGTCTCATGATCTGTTTAGTTTGAAGATGAAAGTCTAACCAATAGCCACACTCATTAAAATATACAGCATGCCTTTGCTCATTTCCCCTGAAGGTTAACATTTTAATAAAAGTGTATTAAGTTTTTTTTAACATTAATGAAGTGGTAGGCCACCTCACCTGAAATGAGGACCACGTCCTGCACCATAAAACACTGCAGGAAACTCTGACTGTATGCATATAAATAAGGGATCTGTGCTCTCAACATCAATTAATTTGCACTACCAAAATATAAATTGCGGGCACAAACTGACAAAACACAAAGGTAAACAATATATATTTCAACATATGTCTTGGAAATGTCAAAGATCAACACATCATTGTTTAACAGCCAAAATAAGGCATAATTCTTGATCTCCTCTAAAATCAAAAGAAAACCAAAATAAAACCAAGCAGCTTGCTGTTTATTCTGCACTGTATTAGACTACACAGTGGTAAACTGTATGTGCACCTAAGTCATAGCAGCCAATTCTGGACAAGACTGCTGAAATAACACCCAGCGTGGCATCCCAACTGCATAAAAGAGTAACATTATGAAGGAATGAATTCAGTATTTACTGGCACCGAAATAGCACAGCTGCTAACCCGCTGCTAACAATCGTTAACTCTGTGGATTTCAGTTTCTGTTGTGACAGTAAATTTGCTCGCTTTCGAAAATCCAAACTAATCATTTAACGAGCTGAAGAAAAGCGTTATCCCAACACCCGCTGGGCTCTGGAGAGACAGGATGCATACTGTGTCCGCTGGTGTCAAAGTCAAATAATTAACCTATTAGTCGATCAACCAACCTGACATCCACACACTTCTCACTGCATATAGGCTTCTTTCATTAGCTTTGAACATTGCCTTTGAATATTTTAAAAGTCACCAATCAACATTGTGCAGCATGATATTTCCTCCACAACAGGATGTCCTGATCATGTTTCCCTGATTCCAAATTGAGCCTTTTAATGGTGAGTATCTGCTGGTACAGAGTCTGATCTGATATTTATATTTTTCTAAACAATACAGTTGCTGCAGACACACACACACACACACACACACACACGCAGGAGGGAAATGTCATTACATGTCTGCCCTGCAGTGCAATCCCACCTGAACAGCAGCAGCAGCACTGCCAAATCCTCCACCTGAGTCCCCAGGACAGACTCCAAGACTGTCTGCAGCTCGTTGTGTATGTGTTTGTGTAGTGGGTGGGGTTGCGTGCGTGCGTGTGTGTGTGTGTGTGTGTGTGTGTGTGTGTGAGAGCCCACTGTGTGTGTATGAGCCCATTGTCTTACGTGTGTGCTCATGTACATGTGGCTGTGTGTATATGTGTAACAGGAAGAGAAAGCACACTGCACCAGTTTTTGAGCTCTGACTAATCTTCTCTGAAACACACTCTGTTTACTGAAGTCACAATCGCTGCTTCTTTACAAGTTACTGCTCTCTCAGCTGGTGGACTCTTTGATATCAGCACACTTTTTATGAGATCATTCCAGTAAATCAATAAAGTAATATGCACTGTGCAGTTTGTATTGTTTATGCCTTGGCACTCATCCCTACAGCACAAACAGGAGATGTAAAAAGGCAACAAACACTACCAGCTTACAACATGCATCAAAACACCAGCCTCCACTGTTTTTTTATGTAAGCCTGCTGACAGCGCTTTGATGCACATCAAAGAAGCAGCAATTTTATTATGTTCGCTCCCCTCATTGGCTCATTTCACCTACTGTAACTTGACGTCTTCTGTCTCTATGGCACATCATGTGTGTTCTACAAGACACACCACGATATATGACATGATGTGACGCATCATAGCCGGTGAGCGTTGAATCCAAGTGTGCATCCACACTACGCCAGCCAAATTTAAAAAAATAAGGCTGGGTGATATAATCATACATAGTGAGACATGATATTACATTGTCAACCATCTCAGTTTGCTATAGCCTATAGCATTCGTACAAATCTTTGTAAAATACGGCAACAGAGACAGAGACTAAGAATTTCACTTTCAAAACTTCAACAATTAGTCTCTTCAGTTCCCAAACACTTACTGAGTGTTGTTAAAAGAAAAGGTGATGTAACACAGTGGTAAACATGCCCCTGTTCCAACTTTTTGGGATGTGTAGCAGCCATCAAATTCAGAGTAAGTATACATTTATGAAAAACAATAAAATGTATAGGTTTTAACATTAAATATCATGTCCTTGGATTGTTATCAAATTGAAAACAGGTCAAAGGGATTTGCAAATCATTGCTTGCGGTTTTTATTTACATTTTCCACAGCATCCCAACTTTTTCAAATTGGGGTTGTATTATATACTCCCTCGACCCCTATTTAAAATGCATCTTTTTTCTACATTCTGAGCCTCCATCGACACGAGGCAAGCCTTTCACTGACCAGGAAAAAAAAACAATCAGAAACAACGGGTGAAACTGAAAAACACCAGCCTCTTTTTTTAGTATAGACAAGGAAAACTAAGCTTTTGGGGAAAAAATGACTTAAGCCTGCTTGGACATGTTCAAAGGTTGTTTATCAGAAAGTTGAGGTGCAAACTTTGTGTCTTCTCTGGGCCACTCTGTGATCAATATAGCTGACAACACAGGTGTCATCATTTATGTTTATTTTGTTAGACCACAGTGAGTTGATTGACGTCTCAGTAAAGCAGTGCAGTAATTACAGTTCACCTGGAAAACAAGTAGCTTTTATGAGCTGTAATTAAACCACAGCTGCAGGATTTTATATTTGTAGACAGCAGAGACAGTACAGATGTTTGACCAGCTAAGACTCAGAGTAACCAGACGGTCTGTCCCAATGCTGGACACATGTTGGCTGCAATGCACAATTCTGTTTGCTGACCAAAAGATGATGAAGAAGAAGAGATTCAGTCATTTTCCTATTGTTAGGTGGTTCAATGAGGATGGCGAGCTTTAAGGAAGCAGAGAATTCGTGGATGCACATTGTTTTTCAGATTTAGCAAGTTTAAAGTAGACACAGTCATGTAGCAAAGCCTAAACACACATCTCTGAAATACCTTGACATTTAAACTGTACTGCGTGTTACGCTTTATTGGTTTACATGAGTCATTTTTGCAGCTACACCTGACATCCATCTAACACTTAAACGTGTCTGTAACAGGCTTTGGCACGCTGCATGTCTGAACTGAATAAACAGCTCTCTGAACACTGTACTGTAACTCGCTGGCCTACTCCTTACTGCTCGCATGTTTAATTCCCTGAGGATTAAACTGATATCTGAATGTGAATGCTTTAATCTCGGGTGTGTCACTCCCATGTGGGTGTGTGGCATAATCACGCATTTCAGCTGTCACATCTGCAAGCCCAGATTGCCTCTGGTGAAACAAAGTAATAATCTCAGGGTCAGGGAGTGTTTGCAGAAGAGACAAGGTTTATGTTGAAAGCTCTCATGTGACAGTGTGAAAAATGAGGTCGAGTTAGAGCCACAAAGTTCTTAAGTGTGGGCTTTCATCGCTATTTGAATAAATTTAAAGTGAAGCATCAGACCTGCTCTGCTACTAACCAAGCCACAATCTGTCATTTGTGTCCCTGAGAGAGTCACAGAAGCTGATGAAGCAAAAAGAAAAGCATGACTTTGATTTGTTTAAGTCTCAGGGTGTTTGTGTTATTACGTTCAGGCTTTATGTTCAACTGTGCATGGGATCATTCTGTCAGGCTGTAAAAGTTGGGCATTATAGCTGCATGGTACATTTGATCAGTTTTTTCATACTGTGATGGTTGTTTCAACAAGTGTTTCAAAACATACGCTTCATGATAGAATTGTTCTGATGTTTAAACTGCAGTTCAGCAATCATACTCACATTAGGGATGTCAGTTTCAATCAATTTTGCTTTTGATAGCCGGACACCCTTTAACTGGTGACTATCCGGGAAGATTAAGAAAAAAAACTCAAAATGACTTGAAATTCAAGAGGCCTTTCTTTTTAGTCCAGCGCTCCATTGACTTGATGAGCTTTGGCACCGCATGTCAAAGCACAATCCATTTAGAGGTGGGGGTCGGGGTTTAATGTTTTGTGATATAGATGTCTAATGTTGTGTTGACACTGAACACAATGTGAATTTTCACATCGCGTTACTCACGTTTGAACACTAGAATATTTTGTGTTGTATTTTGTGTTGCACATGAAATTGCTGAATCAGTGAAATAACTTCAGGCAGTAAGTCCTCGTGAATTGGTTGCTGAAGATAAGATTTTTCAACTCTTGCAAATAAGTGTATGACGCAAAATCGCGCTACTCGCTTCATTTGCACTGCTTCATTCATGACTTTTGCACCACTTGCATGGCGTCCATAGCGTCCATCACACCACCCAACAGGAATTTGTGTCTAATCACGTTTTTACATTGACTTTACATGAAATTCACTCCCGCAAATTGTTTTATACGCACCGAGTGTGAACACAACGCAAGGAAAAAGTAAGTAAGTGCCCACTGCCATCCCTCTGTTCTCCATTTGTTAGCTAACATTAGCCTTGGCTGCTATGCACTGCACACCATCCAGGTCAGGTGGATACTAGCTAGTGGCGACACTCATTTGGCCATTACTGCTGGTAAAGCCATCACGGTGGCAGGACAGCATTGCTGCGGAAACATGGATTCCCCCTCCAGTCTCCCCCATATAGCCCTAGTGAGTAAGCTGTACATTTTAGGCCACAGAACCCCTTTCATATTGTTAACAATGTTAACTTTACTCCCCTTGTTGACACTGCTAACTGTGCTAACAGAGCTAAAAATGCTAAAGGGGGTTTCACCAGGGTGACCTGGGAGGAGGGGGTACAATGGTTTTGCAGGGTTGAGTTGGGATGGCACTACTAGATTGGGCAGTGTGAGAAATATATAAGCAATCAAAGGAACTAGGTGGCGTGTTCTAAGGGGATTTAGGTGGATAAGCGTCCATGTTTTGTGATTGTTTCGGTGGTGTGTTTGTGCTCCTATAGTTAGCTACTGAGCTGGAGGAAGCAGGATGTTTTGTTGGAAGCTCCTTTACTGGCCACAGCCCAAAGGTTAATAACCCCCAATCAGGACAGGGAGGGACGGCCACTGTGACTTCCACAAACACCACACACACACACACAAGACGGCTCACACGTGTTGTTTGATTTACACTAAAGCTTGTATATCAAACTGTCACACCCACTCAAACACACAACTCATGAAACATGTATTGACAGAGCCTGTGTGTGTAAACAGTGAGATCACTTGACACGAAACAGGGGCAGAGTTACAGAAGCGCCTCCTCTGCAATCACATGTCCTCGGCCTCATTCTCCTGGTATCACGAAAAGGAGGATCTGGCCTCAGACCAGCACCTAAAAGCACTCAGTGAAGGAAGTCAGGCAAGCAACAAACACCTGCCAAACACTGAGCAGCTTGCACTCGCTCAGTGAGCGGGCAGCTGATTGGTCGACCTCATTTCCCTGACTGAGAGAAGTAGTGAAAGTGGCTGATGATGGATTTCATGAATTTGTTTCTTTTACCTTTAAAGCCCTTGCTGAGTGGGGCTGAGCGGGGCTAAAATGGCTTTGTCAGCAATGGATTAAATCAGTCACATGTATCAGAAGAGGAATCAAGGTTATAAAATCTGTTGGACTATTGCTTAAAAATATTTTTTCCACAATCTTTTTGTCTTTACATGCACTTTGCAACAATGTGCTTCCTATTGAATAATTCTGACTTGAACATTCAGTACTTTGGGACACACACCCAACCATTATTGCACCCACTGCATACTGTGCAGGGTCAGGGGGTGGTTAAAGACTATCCAAGCTTTAGGAATAATATGCAAAGTTATTCATAGTTTCTGTTCAAAGAGTTTCTCAGCCTTGGGGTCAGGACCCGACATTTGGTCACTTGATATGCAGATGGAGTAAAAAAGGATTATTAGGTCAAAAGATGAGTTTTACATATGTTAAAATTTACATATAATTCACTTGAAGCTTCCTCCACTCGAAATTGAAATACTTAAGTCCCGAAGTCACATGAATATTTGCAGAACCACACATGAATCAAATACAACCTATCACGCAAATTGGAATCCTCACTAACGTTAGCTGTGAAAGCAATCTGAATCTTTTCATGACTAAATGTGTGTAATTCATTTATGACCATCTTCATTTACTAAATTATTATTTAACCTTGGGTGGGAGCTTTAGTCTTACTATACCTCTGGTTGTGCTTGTTGGATATAATTTTTTTTTAGCTGCTAAATTTAACATCATAATTGATCCACCATCTGTGCTCTGGTCACTAACACCTCAAGCACCCTGGTAATGTTGGCCTCGTTTTCTGATCAGGTGGTCTGGTTTTTATCTTACTTTTCCTCCCTTAACCATCGCCTCAAAGATTCAAAGTTGAGCTTACAACTTAATTTTTGTGCTTGGACACAGTTGACAAAACAATCTCACTTTAATGTCCATGTAGTAGCTGTTCTAGGGCTTTTGATCACATTGTGTTGTTTTGCTCTTGGCCTATCACAATGAAAAATAGAGGGTGGGGTGAAAATGTGCATGCCATTGTACGTCACATGGTAAATTGGTATGAGGTACATTGTCACAGTATCAATTCTATGAGTTCAACAACAGAAATAGTTTCTTCAGCCACTAATTCACACCAATTGCCTCTATTTTGCCAATCTTTTTTACTGTTTTTTTAATGTTACTGTCAATGAAATGTTTCACATTAAATGCCTGACAGGAAAGGGAGGGATTATACCCTTAAGGTAAACCTCAAATGTAATTAGTCTGCAGGACATGTAGAGTTTCAATCACAGTAGCTTGACATTGATCCAAAAAAAACCAGCAAGGTAGAAGCAATTGGAAATAATAAGTAAAAGAGGACAGTATTTCTTCTCAGAAACGAGGAGCTCTGAGCAGCATAGTGACAATTTGTCATGACAATGTTGTACCGGCAGAATTAGTGCTGTACAAAAGTGTATTATCTTGAATTTATCAAAACAACTGTTAAAGACTGACTGCTAATGAAATGAGCATTGGTTGTAGCCATATGTTTCAGGTCCATGGTGATTTGTAGGGTATGTGTTTTTCATTTAAACAGCAGCAGCAGCAGCGAGTATCAACCCTGCAGGTTTCTGCTTGTAACATTCCAGCTTCCCTCCTTCTGCCCTGACTATGCACTCATGGATCCACAGTGAGCTTAAACATGGCTAATCACCCACAGAGAGACTAGATAAACCAGCACACAGACACTGTGTTAAATATGCACAAGCAGATAACTGATCTGACTTTCTTGATTCACTAACACACAAACAAACAAGCCTCAGAAGACACAATAAACAAATGACTGCCTCCGGTGTTCAACTTTTCAACAGAGTGAGAAGACAACAGAGACATGCAGACACTGACACCAGGGTTCAACATAACATCGAGCTATCAGGTCGTACAATTTCAGTCATGGACAGTTTCATATTTATTAGTTTAATCTCAGCTTTCAAACTCTACATACCACCATTATTTAGCTACAAATAAAGAGTTACAGAAGTTTTGTTCATGAACAGGAGGAGGGGACCATTAAATACTTTCATATGACCCAACTTTATATGTGTCATCGTGTTCAGGGCTCGACAGTGCGAGCGTTTCACTCGCATTTGCGACTAAAAATAGGTGTGTGCGAACTGTAAAAAATATTTAGGGGCACATGTGCGCATAAAAAAATCAGCCGAAGCAGCCTATATTTTTGTCAATAAAAAAAATATGATAATCTTACCGCAAATGTTGGAGGAACTCCAGCCGCCTTCCCTCTTCCCTCTTCCCCGTGTGACACGGTTATGGGCGGTTTTCCAAGCCACTGTCGGCACGATAAATATAAGTCCCACTGACGGCAGCGTGGAAATAAGTCAAAGTGTGGAGGAGAAGCCTGCTCCGTTCTCCCCGCAGTTAGGGACTGTTCACCACGGTATCACTGCTGGGCAGGGTGGAAATAAAGTCCTTTTCACACAGAGCGCACAAAGCGCAGACCTCCGCCGACGAACCCATTCATTGGGTTTGTGTATGTGCTACCGCGGACTGCTCTGCCGCCAAGCTGAAAGGCGCACAAGAGGTCTGCGCGCTGCCAGCCTGCGCTCGAACTGAAATTTTTTTAATTTCACCGCAACGCGCTGTGACGACACCTCGGCACGTCCAATAGCAGAGAAGAGCCTGAAGTAGACCCGGAAGCGGTCACCATGGAGCTGTAGCTCCTGAACGAGCCTGTACTCCCCCAAATCCTGTCTTGCGCGCCTTGCTCTCCGCTTGCTCTGCGCCCTACCCTGCGGTGGGCGCCGCGAAAATCGTGCTCTGTGTGAAAGAGGCTTAAGTCCTGCAGAGTTTCAGAGGACCTGGAGAATGTTTGAGGATAGTAATAACATTATAAAAGATAATCATATTGCAAAGATAATATAGGCCTATATAAGATAATAACATTAAAGACAAAATTAAATTGCAATACTTTTTCAAAACTTGATGATTTTACCTTTCTGTACATTTTGTATACAAATTCATTAAATAATTTTGCTTGTAAATGTCTATTTGCATCACGTTTATTACGGAAAACACATTATTTGATCAATTTACATTGTGCCCCTAAAGTTCTTTGTGCGCTCCTTTCTTTTTCAACTTAGGAGCACATGTGCTCCTTGGGAAAAACATTAGCGTCAAGCCCTGGTGTTCGTTGAAGGGAAATTTATCCTTCCAGGAAGAAATCTTGACCTGTATTTGAGTTTCCTCTTCCTGTCATTCACCTTTATCTGACAGCTTTTGTAGTTACTGTGACCTCAGTCTTTGGTGTTAGTCTGACTATTCACAAAATATGATGTGGACCAGGTAGGTTGAGAAATGATGACAAAGTCACAATGTTGTCTCGCCACTGATTTCATAATGACATAAATCTAAAATGGATTTGACTGCTTAAATGCTCCATTTCTGACTGCAACACAGAGGAAAACAACCTCTATCACACAAAGTTGGAATGGACACAAAGATTTAGCTGCTGGGTAGTTTTGTGTAAATATCTCATACATGAATTCAGAACTGAATAAAAAACACAAAAACAGAGCACTGTGCCCTCTCATACAGAAATTGTACTTTAGTGCCACTACAAAGTCCCTTCGTCATCCTGTCTTTGCATTTTTACACAGAACCAACCGACTGCAGCATCGTGCCGCTCCAGTGTGTGATTACAGACAGCATGCCGGCATCGCGTAAGCAAAAGAGGCGTGACAGGCCTGACATGTTACACAACAGCGTCTGCCTCTCTTGTGACATAAAACATACACATTGGCAGCGCTTCATAAACAATAATGGCCGTCCCTGTTATATGGCGGATGATCTCATACTCTGATTTGAGGGTAAGGAGCTCCTGCGCCTCATTGTTTTCACAGTTTGCAGACATCTTTGGCAGCTGTTCTTCTTCTTTGAGTTACCTGCTAACTTTTACCAGCTACTTTTTAAACAACCAATTATTATTATTATTTTTTTTTATTTTTATTATTATTATTATCATTATTATTATTATTATTATTATTATCTCTGTTGAATTATTGAGGCTACATTTGAGTACATTATTGTCTCCAAGTATTGCATTAGATCTAGATTATGGGGCATTTGTAAGAATCATTAGCTTCACCTGAAAAAAATCCAAAACAAGCAAGGACTTTGTGCACTGGGCTGATAATTTAACTCCATGGACAACTACATTTCATCACTGTATGGGAAAAATAGGATGGAATGATGGACTATGACCACAGCACAGCAAGGGGCAGAAAATAGAGAAGGCAATAGAGAGGGGGAGGACATGGAACATCTAATAAAGGTTCTCTGAGTACACAGCAGAGTAATATGGGATTCAGCTCAGTGTGAAATCAGTATATCACTCAGATACAATGACTGGGGGTAGGGAGAGTTGAGACAGCGAGGCATAATGCAGCACTAAGCAGTGGCAGAGTGATGGATTTTCTTCATTAAGTATGTTGTGTTGGAAGCTAAATACCAGACTCTGAATGTTGCTTTTTCTGGATTTAACAGACCAGGGCTTCATTTGTGTGAAAAGCTGCTGTAAAGTAAATGCAGCAAGATATGAAAGAGACAACGGTAGGAAACTCTTGACCTCCTATTTAAAACTTTTTAAAGGCTGTTAGAGGTAGGACAAGTGAGCAGAAAAACTCAAAAACACACATTTGAACAACATACTTTGTCTTGTCTCCTTTGTGTCATCTTGTGTGTGGTTTCATTTCTCCTGCCCCTATCACTGAACACAGATTGCCACAAAAAAATCAGTGGCTGCACAGTAATAAATGCCATTTATATGCATTGATGAATAGCACCCTTCCAGGTTATAATTCTGCTTAATGAGGGCTTTATAATTGATGTCATTCACCCTCCTACATCTGTGCCTCCCCATTACCGCCCTTCTAGACACCCACATTAGCCATTTGGGCTCCATCAATCAGCCTCTTGGCCTGTATAGCACTGGGACGACTATCAGCAAGGAGTCCCCGAGATCGTTCTGGCTCAATGGCTTCTCAGCTGTACACTGATCGCCGGCTGGTTAAAGGACAGGAGAAGGAAATCACTCTACCTTATCACTGCAAGGGAGGGGAGCAGGTTTAATGGTTTACCTAAAAGATACCTAATGAACAGGAAAGAGCAAAGAGCCAAGACTGCTGTTGGAAATAAGTAAATCTGGGAACACACTTTAGCTCCTTTTATACTGCCTGTTCAAGGCGGTAATGTTGTGGTGATATTCCACCTTGCCATTCTGTATAAAGTGCAAGAACATGGAATGGGGGTAAAGACTTCAGTTACGCCTTCAAGCTGGTTTTTGGAGATAGCAACACAGCCAATCCAACATTTGCATTAAAAAGTGTGAGCAATTAGGATAGGACAGGTGTGATGTTTCGATGATATGTTATGTGTGTCACCCACCAACAGGAGATTTCAAAGCAGCTAGCAACTCAAAGAAGAAGAACAGCAGCTGAAAATGTCTCCAAATTGGGGAGACAATGAAATCCAGGAGCCCCTTTCCCTCCAAGCAGAGGACAAGATCAACCCAGAGGCAGACACTGCTGTGTTAAACGTCATGCCCCTTTTGTTTCTGGAACACCGGCATGTTGTGTGGTAAAAAAGCATAATGACCAGCATAATGAAGGGTCACGGAATGACAGGTACACTGAATACAGACATGCTATTAGACAGCTTCTGAAGCAAATACTAAAATGTAAAAATTCCACCTACATCAAAAAAATGTAGTTTTGTTGTATGAACTAGGCGATTATCATTACAAGGACTTAGGGAACGACGTATCCTGAATTCAGTAACTCTGTAACATTTATTCATTCATTCATTCATTTTCTAACCGCTTCATCCTCTTGAGGGTCGCGGACCAGGGGACTGAACAGAATTGTATATATAACTGTAATACCATTAAATTAGATGCTAAAATTCTGACATTGGGCGAGAGGCAGGGTACACCCTGGACAGGTTGCCAGACTATCGCAGGGCTGACACATAGAGACAGACAACCATTCACACTCACATTCACACCTACAGACAATTTACAGTTATCATTCATTCATTCATTTATTCATCTTCTAACCGCTTCATCCTCTTGAGGGTCGCGGAGGGGCTGGAGCCTATCCCAGCTGACATCGGGCGAGAGGCAGGGTACACCCTGGACAGGTCGCCAGACTATCGCAGGGCTGACACATAGAGACAAACAACCATTCACGCTCACATTCACACCTACGGACAATTTAGAGTCATCAATTAACCTAGTCCCCAATCTGCATGTCTTTGGACTGTGGGAGGAAGCCGGAGCGCCCGAAGAGAACCCACGCTGACACGGGGAGAACATGCAAACTCCACACAGAAGGGCTCCCACACCCAGGATCGAACCGGGAACCCTCTTGCTGTGAGGCGACAGTGCTAACCACCACACCACCGTCCCGCCCTCTGTAACATTTATTTCTGGCAGAATTTTAGCATCTAATTTAATGGTATTACAGTTATATATACAATTCTGTTCAGTCCCCTGGTCCGTGCTTACTGTGCAACATCTCATTGGTGTACATAAATTTTATCCTGCTCCAGTATTAAAATGAACTATTCCTAACAAAACTATCATCTTAAGGTTTATTAACACATTTATTAAATGTAGGGCTCAAATCCTGTCTGTTCTATTTGGACTATAATTGCTTAGGGAAGATACAAAAACAATGTTGCACACAGCCTGTGACTAATTTGACGATCATGACAGCAAGCATGACTTATTATGGTGATCAGATGGGCAGGATGTGACTTTGTACAGCAGAACAACAAGACCCAAATCTGCTATAACACGGCCTCCATTCCTGTTACCTAAAACCTCTCTAAGCTCCGGCTGGAATCCAGCGAATGCGGGAGGGAATGCTGATCACATAAACTGCAGAGCCAAATAAATGCAAGAGCTGATGTGCAAAATATGAAATGTTTAGATAACACCGTTCAGAGCAGTCGCTGGGCCATCTGTTCTGTCGGTGCGAGTGTTACAGTCCTGCACTGTAGCTTTTCATTCTGTCAAACATAAAGCCATCTTAGGTTTCTCTGACAGGAACATCCACAGCGAAAAGTAAAAGAGATGCCAGTTCCTGTCTGATCTTTTTTCATCCACTCAGCCATTTTCCTCCTTTTGTTTGTCTCACTGAGGTAACAGAGCTCAAACAGCAATGATACACTCCTCATCACAACTCCTCCAAAAAAAGGTTAAAAAAGAATATAGTTTCCAAAGTATACTTCATTTATAAATAAAGGGAATCCAAAATACTGTCAACATTTTACTTAAGTCATGACTCTACAAGCTTTTAGGGCTGTACCCAAATATTCGGATATTCAAATATTCGTTTCTATGGGTAGGAATTCATTATGAAAATTTGGTATTCAATTTTAGTTTTTTTATTTACTTTTTTTTTTAATTTATTTGTTTTTTACATTTTTTTTTGGTGCTAAATGTAGTCTTTTTGTTGTTAGTAAATGTAGGTTATCAATAAAAATCAAAACTTTTAAATTGCATTGTTAAAAATGTGAAAATATAGTATACCAACTGAGCTTGTGCACACGGCACGCTTGAGTGCATAAGTCTGAGGCTGTGGATCAATGCCAAGTTTTACCACTTTATCACTATTCCCTCTAACTTGTAGCTGTTTTTTCGTTATCTTTTGAATTTAATATGAATTATGGAACCGTTTTTGTCAACATTTGTTTCCCACGTTTTGTACAATAAATTATTGTTTAAAGTTTCAACAAGTTTCTTTTGGAGTGCGTGACACAAGTGTGTTTTGAAAACGGCCGCGGACTGTCACCTGCTCAACCCATCAGTACCTCCAGATGCCATGACAGTAATAGCCAATAATGTCAAAATATCATTTACAGACTGATTTAACAGACGATCACTGCTGCCCGACCCACAGGTCCATTTGCGGGTCCTGCGGGTTACGGGTCGACCCGCGCATCACTACTCAGCTCAGTCTATAAAGGCTGTACACAACAGTCTACAGTGCACGGCACTGCTGATTAACCATTTTATTGCAGCACAGAGTGTCTGCCAGCAGCCAATTACTTGCAGAGGCTTCCCACAACTTGTTTCAACAGTTCCGATTTAATCAGAAGACAAATTAAACAGGATGACTAGCCAATGTGAAAATCAAAAGAACGCATAGAATAATGTACTGAAAGAGACTGTTGTGCCATCACATTTTTTTGTGGTTTGAGAGCAAAGATCCGGTCGCCGCTGTGCAAAACTCCGCAATACAATTATCCGAATGTTAAAAAATGGTAATCGGGACAGTCCTACAAGCTTTTGCTGTAAAGTTCTGCACAAATCTATAGACTATATAGCTTAGAGTGAAAATCCTCTGGGTGTTAAGCACAAAAGCTCTCCCTCTTCTCTCCCAACCCCTTCAACACTCTACTGTACAGTACACTGTTAATCTGCTGTAGGTTTCAGTCTACTTCTAGTCTGCCCTCATTAGCTTGATCCTGTCGGTGGGCTTCAACTCAGAACATCTCTCTCCTTAGTGTAACAGATTATCCTCCCATCTCTACCTATCAACACACTCCAGGGAGGAATCACTGGATGCTCTTCATTTGTCATGGATGTGAACCACCTTCCTTGGCTTGTGACTCACTCACATTTAGCAAAGAGCAAGCTAGACAACTGTATGAACCCAGTGCTCTTATGTTCCAGCTAACAGCACTATTAGAGTTATACTTCCTAAATTAATATTATAGAATATAAACATGGTAAGATTGGAAGTACAGATCTGAACCTGCTGGTGCTGCAGCATTGATGCCACGCAACCAGTGTACCTAACAGAGCCAAAGCCACGAAAACAGGCAACAGTGTGAGGTAGTATTACATCAGTTCAGTGTTTGCTTGCAACTAATAAAATATCGCGAGCAAAAGGAAAGGAGGAAAATGTGTTTGGTCAAAATGACAAAATACAATTACTTGAGGAGGGATACGCAGCTGGTAATAACATGAAACACATACGGGAACATTTAAACTGAGGACATTCAAAACAGAACATTTAAAAGGTTTCTCCAAAGTGCCGACAGGTCTTAGATCATAGGTGAAACTTAAGAACTAAACTACAGCTGGGTATCACTCAAAATGTTTTACCAATCCAATTCCAGAACTTTTTAATACCTAACTTACATTACTAAGTATGAACATGTTGTTTTCAAATCCATTTATGTTAATAAAATATTGTATTAATGGAAAAAATACATTATTTAAATCAGGGAACATCTGATCTAAGAAGCCTACAAGGACCAAGATTCTGACTGATTTCAATGCCAATTTCTGATGATTAACATCTTTACCCTTTCATGGTTTGCCACAATCACTAATTCAAAAAGTGGTGAGGTTAAACATGCTACTCTGGACTCAAGGAAACTGAGGAAGAAAGCATGGAAGAAAAAAGGGTAGACACAAGGGAAGACCAAGTAAGCATAAAAAGTCAAAAGAGAAAACAGTGACTGAAGCAAAAAGAAGGAAGATACAAATGGATATAAGCAATATTAGTCAATTATTTGCCAAACTTAATAGGAGCGTGTACTGAATCCGCCGTTTAATGAGTATGACGTGAATATAACATAGCAAACCTTCGGAGCTGAAGTAAACAATAAGGAATAGGAAGCAGGCTTTTTGTTCACACAGCTGCAGTAAATGCCAGTCGGGCCACTGCAGGAACATTGTCCAACAGTGTTTATTGTGTTAAGCGGACTGCATTGCTTTACTGCTCCCGTTTAACCATGTCACAGAACACACGTGACCAGTAAAACAGGGATGGTCAGGACCATGGAGAAATACCAGACTGAGAACGTCCTTCTCTATCAACCAATCAGGGCAGGAACTTGTGAAAGGCCCAATGAAGGGAGGATGAGATATATTTAACAAGTAACTGCAACTTTCAGGTGGAGGAGAAGCGTTCTCCTCAAGAGTTATCAAGTTCTTTGCAGCTTAGTGGAGAGTTTGTTTTTAGACGGTTATGGAAAGCTCCCTGTTCAAATCACTAAATTCAGCTACTGGCTGTTTGTTCTCAGTAAAAGAGAAATACAGTTTCCAAGAGAACACATTATTTCACATTTACTCTCATTTTAAGGTACAGGACACCAAGTCCATTATTTCCTGGGTTGTGTGAACTAAGTATTCACTCCAAGAATTTACTGGCTGTTTATTGGTGGTTGCGGTTTAAAATGCCTGATTACACGGGAGTCTTTCCGAAAAAATGTGATGCATGTTGTTCTATTTTTAGGTGTTTTTTGCACTGAAATTGCAAAAATATTTACAATGCTGTCTCAGGTTTAGAGCCTATCATTATAAGCATCCAGTGTTTCCCACAGAATTAGGATCTATTTGTGATGATGTAAGGGAGAGACCCTGGTTTCCTGACCCCCGCCAGCTTCAGCATCAGGTGAGGGAGAGCTCGGTGTGCCTCAGACTGCTTGACAGCAGTTGTGACACTTTATAATTTGTAAAGTTGAAAAGCTCCAACAGTTACTTAATATAATATTTTGTGTCCAGTGTTTTGAAGTGGTTTGTTAGATTTTGTAGTGAGTTTGAAATGATAAGTGTCCTCACTATGCAAAACACCAACAGTTACCCCTGTCACTGTATGTGACTCTGTCCCAGTTCTCATGATAAACAGAGAAACAGAGAGAGAGCAGGGCAAGGAGGTGATGAGTGAATCAAGAGGTTGTGCGCAGCTCTACAATGAAATGAGATTTTGCTCATTTGAAATGGTCAAATTTGTGGAAAAGTTGCTGTGGTTAGACAAAATTGCAAGGTTGTGCATGCAGAAATCAAGGGGACTGGCTGAATTAGTATTAAGTGTTGCTATCACAACATTGCAAAGTCCTGGAGGGACTGGCCAGGCTATTGTGACCAAACATCTGGGCTGAAAAATGGCAAATATACAGTAAGGCAGTTGAATGTTAAATTTTATTGCAAAAAAATTATTTATTTCAACAACTTTGGGTAAATCTTTAGGCTAAGAATTCTATTCAATGATTTTTATTTTTTTTTTAAATGCATCCTTTTTTTGTAATTGAAAAAATTATATGGAAAAACCAATCAATTTTTGACACAAAAATATTTATTCTATTTATTTGTACTTTTTTTTTTTTTTTTTACATAGATACATTTTTGAATACATATTTGTTATATATGTTTTGGGTTTGTTTTTTTTATTCTTTCCAGAATACATAAGAACCCTGGATGAGATTTTAATCCAGTTGACTGATTTCTGTTGCTGTTACAAATTATGACTACCTCTTACATACCTCTACTGGTCATTTCAATCAGACCAGTGTAAACAGTTTACATGAAAAGCTTCTTTGACTGTGGGAAACAAAGGGTCCCTGGACAGAAACAGCTGACGGATTCTTTGATTGCACAGGATGTTGCGTGTTTTTGTGTGTGTGTGTGTGTGTGTGTGTGTGTGTGTGTGTGTTTGGGCTCTATCCCTGGCAACATATTAACACAAAGACACACTTGTGTTAGGAAATGACAATGACATCATTAATTTCCCAACGCTGTAACTGTAACCAGCTAAAACCTGCTCTTCATGTTGACACTAACGGTCTGCAGCACAACCTGAGGAGATGCCAGAGGACAGGTCTTGATCACAGCTGCTCTTTGTATCTATACACAAGCCAGCGATCCTACACAACGAACTGTGCGAGTTAGTCGAGTCAAATGTCATGGTGTGTCTGCCTTCAGGTCAGAACATGGTAATAATGTCACTGCAATTAAAATCAAGTTAAAGAGCAGAAGTTTATCCAGGGTCTGTTTTTAAGGAAGTAACTGGCTGTTCTCTTATCAAACATGCATATGGGATGCTAGTGCCTGGCTTACAATACCTGCTACACGGAGTACATTTGTTTTAAATCAATGTCCCGTTGAATGCCAAAACAATTAGTCAATGGAAAAGTAAAAAACCTTCTAGCTGATTAATTGTTTAAGTCATCAACAAAAATGCCAATCTTTCTCTGGTTCCAGCTTTTAAACTGGGAGGATTTGCTGCTTTTCTCTGTTTTCATCTTTGGCTGGACGAAGCAAGACCCTTGAGGACAATTCCTTAGTTAGATTAATAGTTAGATCAATAGATTAATCAATAATGGAAATAAATGTTAGCTGTAGCCTTAATTCTCTTGTTACATAATTTGCAAAAAAAAAACTCAGTTGGACAAATTCACTGCAAAATCCAAGCAGACATCCCCCTGGAAGTATCACAGCACCACAACAGGGACATGAGTCATTACCCAGCATTCCAAAGTGGAAGCAATAGGTAGATAAGTTACACTGGCTAAAAACGCCCTGTCTGGTCCTCCATTTCATAATGTTTCAAACAAAAACACATAAAACAGCAGCAGCTTAAAACCATCTGTGTGACTTCCCATGATCCCATAGAGTACACTCCCTCAAACTCAACTCCTCCCTCCCCTGACTCAAACCTGGCTAACAAATGTACATTTCACAAAGTGCTGATACCAAAATAAGTGGGATATGTTAGAAAACCTGACTGCTGAGGGCAAATCTTATTAAATGTACAACTATTTACCTAATTATTCCCATAATATCCCAAATGGTTGGGTGGTGAAGTAATATCGCATGACAGAGTCAGTCATATCAAACGTACTGAGACTGAGGAACATGACTTCATCCAGAAATGTGAAATTATGAGCTACAGCGATGATGACTTCATCTTTGGAAGCAGCTCTTGTTCAATGTTCATGTTTATTGCAAACTAGGATTTTTAATATCTTAATATTTTAATCAAATTCAAGAATTTCTGTCAAATATAATGTTGGCCTTTTAATGCTGCTCATCTGCTGTGGTGTTTGACATTCCTGAAAAGTGTTTTGCACAAGCAGCCATTGATTCCGTCCTTTCAGTCCAGCATAAAAATCAACTTGCAGCAAGACTCATACCATAATAAAAACGAACCAGCTCCAGAAAAAAAATCCTGGATGAAGCACCAAAAACTAACAATTTGTTTCTTGCCACTTCTCACTCCAAGTCCTGATGAAATTTTACAAGATATCCAACTATTTTAATTGCCAACAGTTCCAGGTTATTTTCAAGGAAGGTGTTGTACTTATCAGTGGAGCCATTGTGCATACAGCTGCATAAGCCTGTATATCTGCATATGATCATTATATGAAACTTATTAATGAGCCATCCCAGATTCACACAGCCTACAATAACCACACATTCAACAAACAAGCAGTGCAGAAACACTGCTGATAGGAGTGGATGGGCCAATGCTAAAAGTGTTGATACTGCTATACCTGATGTGCCTCTCAAAATATTTAATCCTTATTTTATTTCAATTCTAATTTAATACATTTTCACAGGGGGAAGACTGATACCAGATGAAGGCTCCCTCCTTCTTCCGCTAAGTGCTAAGTCATGACAAATGCATCATCTTTGCTCACTGTCAAAGCAGAGATTAGCTGTCATAGTGCACTTTAAACCTTCCCCCACTGCCCTGCTTTGCATTTGCTTCACCTAGCAACCCAACAGATTCACACTTTCATATACATTCATACACATGGCCACAGCACTCAATGTACACAGTGACTGATGCCTGATGCCAACTGTGATATTTTAAGTCTGCCCATTGCAGTGTTAATACCTCAAGTAAAAGCAAGCAGAGCTGCAGGCACAGAGAAGGGTGGAGGGAGAATCCCCTGTGACACTCTAACACATCTTACTGAGTGATGTCTTTCAGTAAGGCAATAGCCAGTATTATCCTGATAATATCAGGTAAACTTTACATATACTCTTGGTGAGGAGGACACCTAGCAATCACTTATCAGCTTTACTCAATAAAAGTAGTAGTACCAAATAATTAATTATTAATCCTTTAAGGTATGCATTACTTCAATATACACACTCCTATAATTTATTGCTGTGCGAATAGCTGTAAATCATATGCAATTCTTATTATGGTATGTGAATTGGATGATACCAATCCTGATATTGTTCGATATCAGATAGAGGCCCACCCTTTCTTTTTGCCCTGACAACTGCCATGCATTAGTGTAATAAAACACACATATAAATGGAACAAAATGTGAATTAAAAAAAACTGTATGGTCCTCCGAGCAGATGTGCAGGCTGTGCCAAATTGCAAAGGTGGGCATTTTGGCTGAGCTCAAACCAACATTCATTCATGTATTTCTCAATGAAGTTATATTTATAGTGCACAGTTTATATAGCATACTGTGTGTTGTGTTTGATGCCTAGTGCGTGGGCTGGTAACACAGTGACACAGTGCGTGAAAGACTTCACTACTCACCGCATCTTTCTCTGCTCCCCCACTCTCCTGGTGCTCCATGTTACACAGTTTCCTCTTGTTTTTATTCTCTGTCTTCTTCATCTTTCACCTCACTGTTAAAACACGCCTTGTGTGTTGGGGGGTTGGCCCGGTTGACAGCCTGTTTTGTTGTTGTGTGGCTGAATCCTCTCGGTAACGTCAGTCGGCTGGCTAGCAACGTGTCAGCTCGGCTGGTGTCGACTTCAGTGACACCTCGCTGCCAAAATGAAATTCATCGCTTGTTAATGCAGTTTGTTAAGTTAAGAGTCCACTCAAGAGTTTGCTCCAGCCAGCCGGCCATTCCTGGTCGGTAGCCAGCCTGTGGCTACCTAACTTAAGAGCCTAGCTACACTTTTCGTGCAGACTGCACATCTGGAAAATCCGTTGTGACAAGCTGTCAATCAACCTTGCAGCACCAGCAGCCACTCGTTTCTCCCCGAAGAAAAAAAAAGGCGGTTAACGGTCGTTCACAAGGACAGTTGATCATATGCGGGGTGAAAATTATCCATGCTGGGCTGCTGTCTCTGGCAACAGTTCATTCAACCCAACTTCTTCACCAGTTAGTGAGTGGCGGTTGATGCTAAGCTAGCTTCCTGCTGCGTGACTAGCCGAGCGGCTAGCCAGTCTGCCTGCTAACGTTTACCTGCACAGAAACACCGTGACACCCATGACAGGTCTGTGTAATGGTCGTTTCCAGATGATTCCCACCCGAATTCGGCGCGTTTTATCCTTCTCGGTGGTTTATCGGACAGTGAATGTCCTCTACAGATGTTCTTCCATCATCAGATAAAAAGCTAAGCTCTCTGTGTGTACACCGGGTTGAGCTCTCTATTGAACTGCAGCCGCGGCACAGCACGGCTCGGCTTGTTTCCTGACTCCGACGCGGTCACTGCGGTGTCAAGCTAGCAAGATCGATTATACTATATCCGGTTGAATTTTACCAAAATAAAAGTATCAGTTATTCGGAATCTGCTTTGTTAAGTACACTTAAAAGGGGTTTGAATCCGGTTTTTCATCGCTCCCAAAATACATAGACAGAAATACACTGGTAGTCCATATATTTAGGCTATGTTAGCATGAACACCAGTCTTCCACAAAATATTCCCTCAATACAACCTTTATTTTATCAGGTAGGGGACTGTTCTTTACTTATCAGAGGAGGAGGTGGCTGAGGTGTGACTTTGTTTAGTCTTTTTTTTTTTCTTTTGACCCTCCCCAAAGCTACCAATATTTTATACTTGGGCCTCCCTGAGTGACTGGCGGTCATAAATTACCATAAATTGGTTATTAGATTTTTAAGCCTTACCCATACCCTGATCTTTAAAAGTTAAAGACAAAATCCTGGAGTTAAAAAAAGCCTTGGTTTTTCACTCGTCATTCATGCTGGTAAGTTTGTGCAAACGGTTTATTTTTGACGGAAGCGTTTGTCACACGTGTCTAGGGACAGTCAGAATTTTGAAAATCCAATCATAATTTCTGTTTACAGTTTCTGGCTATGATAAATGTTGTAATTTCAGCAATTCTTCAAGTAAACATAGAAGGCATGTTTTCTATAAGCATTGTCTATATCACACATTTTATTTTGAAATTATACTTATCTTCCTTTCTCTGGTTTTAGCTTCTCCTGCTGACAGAGCCTGAGTGATGATTTCATTGTGTGAAATTTTCAAAGTCATCACGTCAGAAATGAATAACAGAAAACACCAGACACTTTATTTGAAAGTTCTTTAGATCAGTTCTCTTTTATACTGAACACCTGCGTGTTTCTGTTTTCGCGTGTGTGTGTGTGTGTGTGTGTGTGTGTGTGTGTGTGTGTGTCTTGTTAGTTTAGTTGGACTCTGCTGCCACCTACTGAAAGACAATAAAACCTTGAATATGTGTACTGTGCGCTGTGTTCTGAACTATTTTCTGAGTTAATTTCATCTATGTTAATCTTAGAGTGACTGTTTTGTTTTTGTCTTTTTCAAATTTAAATTAAAGGATATAAGTAGCATCCTTAAAGGGGAACACCACCTAAATTAAGAATTCCAATGTTATTTCCATGGCCTAAGAAAGCTCAATCAATATTTGTGAACATGAGCTACTCTGTCTTAAAGCCAGAGGCCAGTCTCAAACTTGTGATGTCATAGAGTATAAAATGTGGAGCTGCTTCACAGACAATGAACGGGTGCCTGATTTTGTGGATGCACAGAATGTTTGTTTCATTTTTCATATCGATTTTTTATGAATTTTATTCTATTGTAGTGTTTCCAGTTCTGAAACAGAAAATGTACCATATGCTCAGATCTGGTATATACCCTAATATCTTTCACCATTCATTGTCTGTGGAGCAGCTCCAGACTTTATACCCTGACATCACTAAATTGAGTTTTAGCACTCTAGTTTTTGGATTTAGGAGAGAGTTGTTCATGTTAACTGATATCAATTAAACGCCTGGTCCCTCTTAATAGCCCGTTGTGGCTTCATATTTTGACAACTAAAGGCTTGGCTCAGTTAGACGCCTGGTCTGGTTACCAAGCAGTTCATTTTTTTAAATTTTTTTTTTAAATAAAAGTTCTTGGGATGTATAAAACCCGGTTGATGGCTATCTTAAATTATGTATGACTAAATTACTCTGTAAGATAGTCATATTCCCTTAGTCCATAAGGGTCCTTAGATCAAAAGACTCAAGTGTTTTTCCTAAAAAAATAATCCAAATTGTGAGTATTGTTTTAAGAGGATAAAGTGGTGTTGTGTTTCTATGCTGGGTGCTGTAATCTTCGAGTGAAACAAGTAATATTCATACTAGTTTTAATAAACAATTTGATTGTAGATTGTACTTCCTGATCTTTGCTGATTAACAGTTTTGTGTGAAAGTCCCATATATTATATATATTCTTACTGTGGTATGATTGTGTTTAATTTCTTTGAAACCACCCCTGTATATGAATTGTGCTATAAATGTATTGTGTAGTCTTGCCTTGTTTTGTTCCCCTAATAATGACATCATTTATTTATTTCATAATCACACCATTATTATAAAAAAAATTCTGATCACTTTGTGACCTTTAGTGTTGCTGGTGCTGCATCTTGTTTGTGGTACTGTGATTTCCTTAACTACTACTAAATAACCAAACAAAAATAAGTGTAATCCAAAAAAGACAAAAAACAAGACAGATGTTGTTTTGTACCCTTTTTTTATTAAAAAGGTTCTTTTCTTTTACCCCAAAACATTTTAAATAAAGAGAACATGCATAGAAATACAGCTGGTCTTTGTCCAACAGCAACAAAACTACTTGCATCAATGTACACACTCCCTTTAATATGTACATACATGAGATGTGGTTTCTAAAACCACACAGACACTGAGAAAGACACTACAGTAAGTTTGACCTTTGACCTGTGGGGAATGACACAAAAAAAATCTCTAAACTTGATTGTTTTACACCTGATTTGACAACATACACGTTGTTCACTTTGGTCGATGTTATTGCTTTATATATATATATATATATATATATATATATATCATTACAGTGCTCTTTAATGCTGTAACTTTGCCTTTTCCCCACACTGAATATAAAATGGACTCATGTTAAGCCAAAAATGAGTGGGCCATTATAACAGTTTCAAACTGATTGTCACAAATCTGGACATATTCATCCAAATGTAAGTTTGTTTAAATCAATTCAGCTTCAGAGCCAAAACAAATGACATGGCACTTTAATATCCAGGCCTAAAACATCAACAAAAAGCAACCACGAAGGCTATTATTGCACAGTAACCCAAAAATTGCATATTTCAGTAAAAGTATCAGAGGGCAGTGAAGCCCCAGTTCATGCACAAAAAATAGCTAACCTACTACACAGACAAATCAAGAAAAACTAAAATAAAGAAATAAAACTTGGATAAGCCAGTGTAAAACACCCAATTTCTGAAAAGTTCATTTGCACAGTGAGCGTCACAAATCCTGCAGATTTGAAGATACACAGTGAGCGTCACAAATCCTGCAGATTTGAAGATATCTTACATACAGATGTTTCTCTACAGATGTGATTGTCATCTTGAGGGAAATTAAAACGTAAAGACATTCATAAATTTAGCAAAAAAAAAAAAAAAAAAAAAAAAAAAGGAAAAAAAAAGAAAAACACCTAAAGTATATATATATTAAAAAAAGGAAAGAAAAAAGTGTGGTCCGTTTTTCTGTTTACAAAATGAAATGTCATCTCTCTTGGACCGTGCACTATAAAATTATTTTCTTTTATCTTATCAGATAGGTTACTGAAGGCATCACACAAACCGCTGAGCAGCTGGATGAGTGCAGTCTGTATCATGTGCTTGTTTTTATGAACACTGGTTTACAAGAGGCTACATGTCACAGCAGCTTCATCAGAAGGCCTTCCAACACTGCAGGTTAGTGTTTCAGCAGGAAAAACTGGGTTGGACCCATAGCTTCTTTTTAACCATCTCAAGAGAACTGACTCCATATTTAACAGTAATACTCTGGAGTTTGAGGACAATGAGCAAAAATTCTTAAACTGGTGTGTTATCTGTGAGCTATCTGAACAAACTACCTATTTGTAGTTCTATAGTATTTTCCATATGTTATCAGTAGTTGGCCATTTTTATGACAATTTTTGTACAATTAGGACAAAACAAAAACATATCTAATGTACCGTCAGAGAGTATGGCTTTGTTTCCACGAGCTTCTCAAACCACATGCAACTATTCTACACGCTAACTACAAACATGAGCCTCGACGGAGGCTGAGAGGAAGCACTTTGCAGTTTGGTTTTGGCTTTTTCCAAACCCCTTTCCTGCTGGCATCACGTGGATTTTTGTTTCTTGAATCCCTGCTGAAGTATGGGGCTGAAGTCGGCCTCTGATTGGCAGCTATATCATTCACGTGTTTAGGGAGATTATTTCCTCTTATGTGGTTGTTATGATTGTCAAACACAGACATGATATCATATTTGGATTTAGGAAAAACAAGAAAACTCTTTCTCATGTGCTTAGATCACATAAGACCAGGTCTACACTAAAAACTTTTCATGGAGACTCATCAAACCTGTACCAAATTGTCTCTGAGAGCCCAAACACTGCTTTAGCTCTGTTTTCATATTTGTTGAATTTGGGGAAAATGGGAAACGTGGCTTAATGACAAGCTACAACTCACAAACCAACTTCAGCCAAACACAGACTGGTCTCATATAATTGAGAAAAAAACATTTCAGTTGATAGCTTCAACAAAAGCCCTCAGAACCTACACACATTATGCCAATAATAAAACAATAACAATCATTCACATTCTTAAACCATCATGAACCAGCAGAAATAATCTAACAACCCAAACATACATCAACACTCAGACAGGTGTCACTCAACTGAAATGTTTCTCCAGCCAATTAGAGAGCCAGAATTTCCAGCATTTTCTGTTTGAACAATGAGATGATGATGAGGAACTCGGGGCTGGTGCACTACAGGAAGGCTGATTGCAAGGGGCGCTGGTGCTGAGCCGGGCCCAAGACAGCAGAGGAGGAGGAGGAGGAGATGGAGGAAGTCTTTAAGACACTCCAACCAGTAGAGAAGGCGAGTTCACAGAAGCCTCCTGTGTTTTCACCTGAAACACAAAGAAGGAGACATTCAGACGGTTTGCACTTTGGTTTCATCCATAACCTGTTGAGTGTCTGCACAGAAGAATATCTGATAAAACTCTCCCTTAAGATTAGTAATTGGTACCCTTAAAAACTTCCTTAGTTCCCTAAAATGAATAATGGTCACTTCACAAAGCTGCGATTGTCATCCCATTAAAACAATGCTGATTACAAGGTTTCAGCATGACATAGGTTTATTTGTAAAACCAGAAACAGCAAAGGACCTGAGCAGAAGGAAGAAATGCACCTGACTAAGACCCTGCCATGTTTCTACAATAGCCAAGAATGGATAAACCAAATACTGGCTCTAGACAGGGCTATGCCTGCAGGTCAGTCACAGTTAGCTGCCCCTCTGCGATGAGCAGCATTGGAATAACACTGACTTATTAATATGACTCTGCTTTATTCAGTGTTTTTACAGGTTTAAATAACTTGGTCTGTTTGTTTTAGAGAGGAGATAATTCGGCTCCCGGTAAAAACCTCCACTATCTGAAAAGCAGGTGCTGGGCTAGCGGCCCTCTTTTTTACCATGCCCATGTTTTTACTGGTTAATGGCCTGGTCCGTTTTGGAGAGGAAAAGACCTTGGCAGCTCCTGGTAAAAATCTCCTTAACATTGAAAACTTAAGGAATCCTAACCAGGATTTCACGCTTGGCACACAGGAGAAGTTTCAGTTTTGTGCAATCTGCAATCCTCGCCCCTAGATGGCACTAAATTCTAAACACTGCTCCTTTAAGGGAATGATTTGTAACTTGGGAACATCAAAACATTTCTCTCCTAACTTCTTCAGAAAGAGGAGTTATGGCTTCAGAGTAGAATAAAACAAACGGACAGTGAGTAGATGAAGAAGTGTAATTAAGTTAAAACAATTCAAGTCAGTAAAACACAACTTCAAACTTTCATTTGCACTAAATAAGTTACATTGTTGCCATGCTGCATGCAGCATGTGAATCCTTTTGTGAGTGTTACTAGAGCAAAAAACAGGGACACACATATAAAACATTGCTCAATAGCGCCATCAGAGGTCAAAATCTTCACAGGGTGCCTTTAAAATCCAACTGAAATCACAAAAGTCGTCTCTGCAGACAAAACTCACTGGCAAGATACTTGTCAAATGTGTCGTTAATGTTTTTATTGTAAAAAGAAAGGAAAAAAGTCTCGACAACAAGTGTGTAAGGGCAAAATGTGAGAGAACTTGTTCTGATAACTGTACAGTAGCTTACAAGCCAAAGATAGGCAGTGCTTTGTGCAGGTAAGATTGTAAGCTTGCTCAGTGAAACAAGACGCAACACAAGGACATATTAGCAAAAACAGCTAATATGGGTTGTTGTTCAAAGTGACTTATATTGTGTATAAGGCAGCTGTGTGGCTCTAATAAGTGTCCCAGCCTGCCTGTGGCAGGACACTTACTGGTTTATGGAAATAAGACTTGATTATATTATATATTTAATTAATATTTTGAATGCCAGGGTTTTCATCAAAAAGCAAGCAGTTGCATCAAGTTATTGGAACACTGAACGGAGCACAGCAAAGTCATGGACCATACCTTTACCAGGCCAGGGCTGTGAGGAAGAAGAAGAGGAAGAGGAAGAGGGGGAGAAAGAAGAGGGAGAAGGGGAGATGTGGAAGGAAGAGGCACGGCGAAGGGAGGAAATCCTGAGCTCGTTCTCCTGAGGAGACTCAGCAGGAGTCAGAGGAAAGAGAAACAGCAGGAAAAGGTGAGAGGGTGTTACGGAGACAAGTGTGCACCATCATCTCATCCAACTCCTCAGTGACTGTCACCTGCTAGAATAAAAGGTTTGTCGTACGATGCTGAAAACCAGAATGCTCATGTGAGAACTCACCTGTAAGTTTGTCTTTGCTTTCTTCAACACGTCCCGTGTTCTGGACACTGTAAACAAACACACACAGTGTCCACCAGTTATCATGTGTTCATTGATTAGTTACACAGAAGCTGTTAGATGAGCAGTAAACACAAGACTGAACAGATCAACAGCTGCGCTGGGAGTTAATAGGAGGAGAGGGCTGGAAGAAGACAATGCAAGACACTGAAACAGATACACTGAAGATGATGATAAAAGATCATCATCATCATCATCATCATCATCACTTCTTAATAATTTATTCCAAAATGACGGTTTAAAATACAGCATAATATAGGGGTTTATATAATCCACTAGAAAGACTATGAGCATGAGTGACTCACGTTGGTTGACTATAAAGTGCTCCATGCTATCTTTGGTGCGGTTGGAGCTCTTCACTCTCTCCATGGTGTCCTTTAGAGCCTGCTCTTGTTCTGAGAGTCTCAGACGGAGAGAGGCGACCTCCTCCCTCAGAGACTCATCCTGTAGACACACACACACACACACACACACACACACACACACACACACACACACAGAGGGAATGTGTAAATGTTTCGTGTTTGTCCACACACCCACTTACATGAATTTGAGATCAGTGGCCACTGTTACACAAGGCTTAATTTACATAAACCAATCACTGCTAACCAAAGATTTGACATTAAAACAGCTGCATAAGCAAATAAGTATTTTTTTTTCTTATAAAATCACAATTTTAGTCCTATAATCATGCATTTTAAAACTAAATGTTAAATTGAAATGTACATATAAACTCTACATAGCATCATAAAAAAACAACTCAGAATTGTCTCACACTGATTCTTGTAGTTTTTTTTTGTTTTGTTTTGTTTTTTTACCATATTGAGTCATGATGCCTGCCTAACGTTTGGCAGATTATAAAGGTCTGACACTGACTAGTGTAGACTGAGGTCTGCAGTGATTCAGCTGTTACCTCCTGGAACTACATTTTACTTCATGTAACATGATAAAATAAATACATCAAAAGGCTGTTCTGAGTTCACTGGCACGAGCAAAGTAGGATCAAAGAAGACTCTCAAAACTCCTCTGCTCTTGGTTTCATCTAATCAGACTCCCTGATCTGCGTTGATTTTCACCTGTTTGGTTTCCTGGTGGTTTGGCAGAGCTGCTCTCCAGAACATGCGGAGCAGAGAGTCGGCCTCCTCCAGGATCTGTCGCAGGGTTTTAGTGTCAGACAGCAGCTTCCTGACAGAACCTGAGTCTGAAGGCTGAGACACACACGCAACACAAGATATTAATAAAAACTTTAAGCAATGATTCATCCTTCTGCTATTTGTCCCCGATAATCCATGAATCATTAAATCTATAAAAGCACAAAAAGGTATAAGAAAATAGTTTAAAATTCAAGTTAAAATTTCTTTAGCTAAAAGTATTCACCTACTTATAGTAAAATTGAGACAAAATAGATACTCTCTGTACTGAAATATTGATGACAGTGTGGGTTAAGATCAAATAAATTAAGAGTTGCAATTCATCAATATTTCAGTAAAGATTCTTATTTCATGATGGTGTATTTCACCCTGTTGTTCTAGCCTTATCAACTTTAAGCCAATCACATCTCCTCTCAGTATCTTGGAAATCTTAATGATGCTACATGTGTTAATAATTCTATACATTGTGACCTTTAGTAACACTGCCGCCTCTAAAAGCTGCTTTTCCTTATATATCACCCACAGTACCAGTCAACCGTTTGGACACAGTCTCTCATTCAAGTCAATGGGGAGTCCAGACTGACTGGTACTGTAAAATATAATCCAAAACATGACCTTATAAACCTCGGTTAGCTGCTCAGTCTGTCAGGACCACCTGGTCTGTGGTGTTTGTTCTTCCTTGGTTTCTCACCTGATGAAGGCTGAACTCCTGTGGGGTGCTCAGGGAATAAAGGGTAGCATCCATCTTGTTGAGGAGAGTGCTGCCCTCCAGAATTTGCTGCTGCAGAGCCTTGAAGTCATTAATGTGGCCCACTGCATGGCGGCCATGACTGTTGGCAAATGAGCCGTCTGGGGCTTGACCTTGCAGGGCCGAGGCTGCTGGGAATAAGGACAGGAGGGAGATACATGAGTTCTATATGCCACTGACAATGGCATAACAGGAAAATCTAATAACCAATTAAACACAAAAACGTTTGTCAAGTATCTGAAGGTTAAGGAGATGGATATGTTGCTTTGTAAGAAAAGATGACTGTTTCAGGTTAAACTGTTCTCCCAGTTTATCCAAGTACCTGAATGTGAAGCCCTCACCTTGATCAGCTGCTCCAGTTTCTGCTACATGTTTCTGCGCAGGATGTAGAGGAGAAGAAGGACTGACGAGTCCAGTGTCTCTCACAGGTGGCGAGGGAACGTTTTCTGTGAAGGAAGATTTTCTATCAGCACAAACTGCTGCACAAGAGTCATTTTTCTTAATTCAAGGGTTATGATCTCTTTACTCCATCTTATCTCAAGATGCTTTTGGGTGTGTCAGACATACTGACCGTTGAACAGCTGTCTTCTGGATCGAGGCTGTGTGTCAGCCTGTCCGCTCAGCTGCTGCTCCAGCTGAATGTGCAGCTCTCTGGGGTCAAAGGTCGTAGTGCTGAGTCCAAGTTTGGCATCTTGACTTGCCTGACCTGCTTGGAAACACACAAACAAGTTATGAAAGTAATAGTAAGGAATATTTGTGCAGGTGCTGGAACACAAAGCAAATTTCAGAGGCGTAAGATGTCTCTGCAAGTTCATACAGCAAACTCTTACCTGTGTGTGTGTTTGTGTTGACTCCACACACTCTGTGGTACACCTGCAGCTCACACTGAAGAGAGTGGACCATGCTGCGGCTTTCACAGAGCTGCTGCTGGAGAACGCTTACCTCATGCTGGAGTCTGTGAAAACACACACAGATGTGACATTTTTACAAAAAGCACATATCAGCTCACTAGCACTTCTACACCTAATAGACCTGACACATTCTCTAGTCCCCAAGTGCCTCAAGGCTGAGGAGCAGAAGGTCGCTGTTTCACCTCTGAACGAACTCAGCATTACTGATGTGTTTAAGTGTGGTCAGAAGTGGCCTTTGTTGCACTTGTAACCATACCCGGCAGTGATGTCACAGTGTACTGACACAACCTGAACTACACGTCTGCATCACTGCAGCAAGGTGAAAGGTCAGACCCCTGGAGGTCACCAAAACAAGATTTTCAGGGGGCGTTAAGTTGGTCTTTAACTCTGAAAAATGTAAATCACTCACTGTCCTCACTCTCCAGGTCATGACCTCACCTGTTGATGGCTTCCTGGTTCTTCTGTCTGTCCTGTTTCAGTTGTGCAATCTCTTCACTGTGTGCATCAGCCTCAGCTTGCAGCTTCCTGCTTTGCTCCGCCCACCTCTCTGCCTCTAGCTCCGCTTTCTTCAACTGCTCTGCCTCCTTGCTGCTCTCTGCAGGATGACACAGGATATTACACTTTTACATTACATGACAGCACAAAGCTGAACAAGTTATTTGACAGGGAACCAGACAAAATTTGTTTGCTTTTCTTTTTACTATGTAATCTCCTCATCCTGTTTTTTTTAGTTTAGTCTGAGCATTTTAGTCTTGTCATAGTATCAAGAAAAATGTAACAAATTTCGTCCAGTTTTATTCAATGGTAACTGTTGACATTACAGTCTTTTTCAGTCATCAAATTACATTAAACATAATCTAATCTAGCCAAAACCAAGAATTCATAGTAACCTTACTTCAGATAAGATTTATCTTATTATTATCTGATGAAAAACAAAGGTTGAACGATTAAGGATGGAGTTTTGCAGGAACTGTCTAGTCTCGTGATCTGATGGTATCAATTTAAAGGAATACATCCACATTGAACTGAAACAAAACTCTTCATAACTTCTGTGTGATTGTAAGCAGGAAAGCTCTAAATCTGCTACATGATGTTACAAATGTCATGGACATGTTTTCTCTACAGGATCTGGCCCTGGCAGTGAACATCAGACTGTACCTCTTGTGGCCTGCTTCAGCTGGTTCTGCAGACTGACGTTCTCCTCTTTTAGAAGTCTGATCTCACTGGAGAGCTGGCCGACAGAGTCCAGACCCTGGATGTAGATGTTGGTGGGAGCACCTGGAAAGGACAGGGAGACAACAAGCATGTACTGTAACGTAATGTAGAGTTTTTCCATATTCCTACCAAATCACATAAGCTTTTCTGGGTTCTACCAAATCAACAGCTTTTTATGGAACTAAGAAACTTGTAAAACAAAGCTGTTATAGTTGATTATGTGTGTGTGTGTTACCTTTCTCAGTGACGGTGCGAGCCAGTCTCTCCTCCAGTTGCTGTCGTAGGCGGTCGTTGGTCTGGATGGAGTCCTCCAGTCTCTGTCTCAGACTCCTGATTTCCCTCAGGTGCTCCTTCATCAGGTCAGAACCTACAACGAGAATACAATTGATGAGCTGCTATTAAAGACCACTATTTTATGACATAGAAGTACCATATATGGTATCATGGCCTTGCCACAACTTCCTTTGGTTCAAAGACCATGATCTTTCTCTTTCCTGGTAGGCTTTAAATGTAAAACATACACTAAGCTTCACTGATAGCAGCAGTAGACGCAATTTGAATCAGTAATAGTATGACAAAAGTATGTCTGAAATATACACTCAGGATTTGATTGAGTATCTACCTGTGTTGCTGGTGCCTGACTGGTACCCTGAGGATCCTGAAGACAGGTCAGCTCCGAGTCTCACCGGTCTGGTACCATAGCTCAAATCCCACAATGCACTGCTCTCCAGCAGACTGGCCCCAGCTTTCATTGCTGAGCTGGCATCCAGACTGCTGCTGGTAGCGCTGCTGAAAGGAGAAGGCTGGTATCCATGGTAGGAGAGAGGCAGGAAGGCAGAGGAGTCGGGCTGCTGGTGGGTAAATGGGAAACCCTGAAGTGGTTTGGACTGGGGAGTGGAAAACCCTGAAGAAGAGCATAAAGTAACATGTAAGTGAGTGACTAAATACAATTAAAAAGCAATTAATAATGGAAAAGACACTGCACTGCAAAGTCTGAGAGAACACTTTAAAAAAGCATTAATGAGACATGAAGGATGGAGAGAGTAAAAGACTAAAACAGAGATGAAGACATTGCTTTTGATGCAGTGAATGACTTAATCAGCCAAATGACATTGGTCTGGTTTGGGGTTTCTCAAAGCTCCATCTCTCATTAGTGTTTAAAGATCACAGCAAATCCTTCTCAAGCTGGGTGCTCCGGGTTCAGTAAGCATCAAACGGAGAACAGTTATTTAATGAGAGAGAAAGTACAGTGTGTTAAAGATAAAGGCAAAAAGAAAAGGAAAAGAGAAGAAGATGTATCTGCACACAGCAGCATTAAGACCAGTGATCCTCATACTCATGGTGAGGCAGATAATACAGTGCCAGCTGGATGGTTAATCCTTTTTGGATATGCAAACATCATATTAAGCTGCTTGCTTCGCATACAGAAAACAATGTTTCAGATGAAATGTTATAAATGTTCCCTCCCTTGCACAGGGCATCAATCTGACTTCCTTTTATTGAAACCATTGTGGGAGAAATCTGAGAACTTCAAACTTTGGCGCCATCCTGTGGTAGTACCACACATAGAATGCACTGTCTCAAACTCGCTCTCTAGGTGCTTCAACCACATGTACTTGGTTTTGGCAATAATCAGATAAAATCAAACATGAGGGAAAGCGGTTGAAGTATCTAGGACACCTCATGGTGAGGTCAACAAACATCTCTTAATAGCTCAAACCGGACGACCCATCATGCTGAGTATGAATGTAGGTGTCATGCCAACTCCACGGCACAGACGTTGTGGTTTGCACTCATAGACTTGATAAGAAGAAGTGGACGTAGCTACTGTGTTGTCACCTATAGGTTTGTGGACTTAACAGTGTTTATTTTGTTGATAGAAACTATGATGAAAATGAAAACAAGATTATGGTGAGTTAAAAAATAGATCTTGATAATAACAACTAAGACGAAATCTCTCTTTCATTTTCGTAGACAAGACGAGATGTGACAAAATGTAAGTGGTGGACTATCAGACACTGAAAGCCAAGAACGGCTGTGTTTCTAATTATCTTCTAATGCTGCATGAGCGTTAGGATGGCAAACTCTAGTAAACAGTCTGCAACAGGATGTTTCTCTAGCCAACAAAAACACCCACAGTGTCAGCCATTGGTGGGAGTTGTGAGCTGTAATTCAGCAGTAAATAATCAGCCATGCGTGTCTGGCTGCGGATGGTGGAAGTGATTGGATTTGTGAAGTTTGTTAGTTGCAGCAGTGGCTGTTAGCAGTCAGCCCCCCTCGCTAGCCACTGAATGGCAGCAGAGCAAGTAGCAACCAGCTGCAGGACTTCACAGCTGATACCCATGGGACTCCACTCAGTCCAGACTCGAAAAGGTTTATGGGATGCTGTTTGACAGGTAGGTAGGAGGCTCAGTTATCTGTGAATGTAGCTGTGCTGTAAGTAAACATTCTGAACTCAGCTGAGTTTTCTCTGATGGCTGAACGTTTTAATCACCAACCATTGAGAAAGAGTTCTGGTTTAATATGGTTATTTTTCTGCCTTTTAACAGTGAGATTGATAACTCAGAGTTTACAGTGAACCTGGGTACAAATCCTAGATTGGTTATTTGTGGTGTCCAAGTTTTTGGGACCATAAATAAAGACATGTTGAGCTTTTCTTGTTTGAAAGTGTACAGATATTATTTGTAGCTGTAGGAAAAAAATGTTTGTACAACCTGTCACCTCAATTATAAATTGTGATTTATGAATTAGCCTTACTGGATTAGTTTAAAGATTGAAAAAAAATATAGAGAAGACATAATGACTAAAAGTTGACTGAAATGTCATGAATTTCCTTCGATTAAAAGGTTTTGAAGTTTAGTTGACTAAAATATTTTGGATTTTCGTCGAGTGAACCTAGACTAAAACTATGATGGATAAAAAAAAGACTAAAATTTGCCCAAAACTAATAAGCAGTTTTGTCTGAACTAACACTAAATCTAAAATAGCTGTCAAAATTAACTTTTGAAGCTTCAAGTTCAGCATGTTTTGGTTGTCACCATCTTGAAGTGACCATATTTGGATGAGAGGGTGGAGCTGTGGAAGAGAAGGGGTGAGAACCCAAAGACACCCCTGTGGTAGTGACTTGTTAATCATAAGGTAACTGTGTGTTAAAGCTTATCCTGTTTATTGTCTATTTTCCTCTAAATTGACCATCATTTCCAAAATGAACATCATGGAGGACTTGGATCCAGCAGCTGAGACCATAAACACATTGGAAAAATGTTTCCTGAGGTCACAAATCAGAAGTAGGGCCATTTTTTACAGATTTGTGTAAAATTTGACTTTGTTTTGCAACTAGTGGAGTCTCCCCCTGCTGGCCACTATTAAGAATACAGAATTAAGAAACTCCCGCATTAGCTTTACTTTTCAGACCAAGAAATAGCCCCTTGTTTACACTAGGCATAGGGTATTCCATTGGATTTCGTAAGCATTATTTTTTACCTTGGTTTTAAATTGATAATTACTGTAAGACTGTTTGCTTCTCTTGCAAGATAATAAGCACTAAGAAAAAAATCATCTGAAAACTCAAACTTACTATAAGCAAAACAGGATCCTCTGTCCTGACAGATCCCTCTTTTATTTCTGTCATTCCGTGTTTCCTTTTCTTTGTCTCCATTTTCTGACATATTCTGAATGTGATAAATCTACAAATAAAATAATAAAAATGCATGTCATGACTCTCTGGAAGTTAGAACTTTTAAAGTGTAGTAGCTGGGGAAGACACTTGATTTAGGATGTTGGCTGGAAAATCTTACTCAGCTTCCTTAGCATGTCAGTGCAGAATAGAAGTTAATATGATCCCCCAGAAGTTTCCTTGCCAGCCATGGCTTGTTTTTATGCCACTGATATTCAGTCTGGTATGCTGTGCGGTGTTATTGAGCTGTTCAAACACACAAGTAGTTTTTAGTAATTAAAAAAAAAAAAAAAGTTAACAGACTCTCATATCCACACTCATGCATATACAGTTCAACCGACGCACTCTCACTGTCCCCCAGCTGCCTCTGTAACATCTGCAGCTCTTGATGCACCTCAGCCAAGGAAAAACCCACTCCCCTGTTGCCTTGGTAACGGGTGCGCAGGGTTGTGGGGTGGGGATGGAAGGGCATAGGTATCCTCTGGGTGGAGGAGCAGGTGGGGGGAGGGTGGAAGGGGGTAGAGGTGAAGACTGAGGCTGGAGCTGAGAGGAGAAGAAGAATCCAAAGCAACAGAATGAAAGAAAGATAAAAAAGAGAAACAGGACGGCACAAAGCAGCATCTCAGAGGTAATGAGGTGAAATCACGCAGCAGAAAAGTAAATCACATGTAGGGAAGTTCTGCTTGTCTGTTACAGCCTGAGTCACATTCCTGAGCCCATTCCTACCTGTCTGACTCTGCATGTCTGCGGATTTGTGTGGCGAGCTGGGGCAATGCATGCTGGGACAGCTAAGGCAGGACTGGGCTCTGTGGGATGAGGTGATGGAGGGAGGGACAGACGAATGATGTGACATGGTGCCACTGTGAGAGTGGCAATCTGGAAATGAAAAGAGTATGCTGTCACCAGAGGACATGATGGATGAAACAGACACCAAACAACAAAACACGGATACATGTCTGTGTGTTTCAAATCCTTTCTGCACTCAGAAAATCATATTTAGGTCATGTGACAGGAGCCAAAGGCTAGTCTTACAAAGATAAGTGTGCTGATATTTTATAGATTTGTTATTTTATAATAGATCTTCTTCCTCCATGTCATAGAGCCTCATTGTTGTCCAAAAACTATTAAAGAACATCAATGAGCCATGCTGTTGCACTGGGTGACATGTTCCTTCATCACCATGAAGACACACACTGTACTTTATTTTAACTCAATCCCACATACACCCTTCAGCTGCCTCAAATACTCTCTAGGGCACCAAATGTGGATTATTCCGCCACTGAAAATAGTCCCCAACAAATGCACCCTTTCCTACTCTTTGATAAATACTATTCTACAGTGAGCAACTTTTAGGACATGTTTGAGGTATCTGTATCCTTTTTTGGACAATTTTTAATATTTGTATCAATTATTGTATTGATTACTTCACTCTCCAATTATATATATACCATTCGGGTGGCGCATGTTTCATGCAGCAGTGTATAAATCCACCTGAAGCTGGATGACGGCTGTCATGTTCTCACCTGTGCTGACTCTGGTAGAAGACCGAGTTTCCTTCTGACCGAGCTCGCTGGCAGCGTCCATGTCAGAGCAAAGATCCAGATCATCATTCGTGGATCCATGCTCGTCAGACACATAGGAGATGCGATCCGACTGGTCTGTGGTGTCAGAGAGGGCGTGGCTGCTGCAGGGCGTGTCAGAGCGATGAGGGTGATGATGGTGGTGGTGCTGGTTTAGTTTGGCGCGGAGAGACTCGATGACCTTGTCCTTCTGCTGCAGCTCCTTACTGAGTCTGTACACAAACACACATATATAGTATATTATTAGTATGTGCTATCAATCAAGTCAATCAATTTTAACATAGAGGGCCGTATTGATTTAGTGCAACCCATACATGCACATCAAAGTTAGTAAAACCAGTTAATACTAGGTCGAAGGTCCAAGACACATCAAGCCAATGGTTTGCTGTTGGTCAGCGTCGGGCCACTGGTGAGCATCTGTCTTAATTAGTGTGGTGTGCCCTGCACTGTTGGCTAGTCGGCCCTCATACCTGGCTATTGGGATCAGCTTGTTATATGAGGTAATATTATGTTTTAGCCATTAGGCTTTTTAGCAGAAACAGTTCTTCGTCTTTATAGCCACAAGTTCTTTGATGTCGGTTTGGTGTGTCTGGGCCTTTAGGTTTCTACTTCATGACAAGCAGGATAAATCTGGGTGGAAAAAGTGAAAGACCAGCTCTTGCCCTTGCCTTTGAGAAAAGCTCCAGTCGAGTTGTTCAAACCAGAGAGACCTACACAATAACTTCCTATCAGGAGTATAAATGAGTATCGCTGTATGGGGTTGATCTCCTAAAAGGAAGCTAAGCTGTCTCCACTCAATTGTCAAGCCAGTTTTAAGCAAACTTTAGAAATGTTGAAAAAAGAAATGCAAATTAATTGCATTTCCATCTGCTGGTTTGGAGCAAATAAACTAGGCTCCACAAAGCGTATTTCGTAAGAAGTTGGTTGTATACTGTCGGTTAAGCCTCTTAACTGCCTGTAAACAAAATAGAGGTTGCGAACCAAAAACTAAACAAGTAGGCTGGGCCATCTAACTCATTTACAAGACATAAACGAAGAGAGGTCTTCAGGAATTTGTCTCAATTGAGCAAGTTTATTTTTTCTTTCATGACAGCTATTATTAGCTACCCCATCTATTTCAGCAGCACTGCAGACCTCACACATGGCTGCTGATCTCCTTTCTGCTTTTCTGTTGCAGAATCTAATTTTAACCAAACTTAAAATATAACTAATACTTGGTCTTGGTGATAGTTTGATCATTTAATGCAAGACAGATTTTGCCCCAAAGTGTACTTTATTCCATTGTATGTTAGTAATTTCTATTATTAATGGCTCTACTAATGTAAAATGTTAAAAGCAACCAAAGTGATTTAGTCAAAAATAATTAAACATGTGGGTTTCTATTAAGTCCAATAAATGTATTATTTAATCGATCAAACTATGAACTTTTAGATCTTTAGCTATTGGCATATATAATGAAAGGAACAGCTGGTGCTGATACAACCAATCATTCATGAAAATATTGCTTCACTTGCTTCTACACTGGGCCATCAGATCAGGTTTTGCTACATACTTGATCACCACTTGTGGAAACATAAAATCCAGGTGTAAAATGAGTTAAAAAATAATAAAGAAAATCTATAAAACTGAAATACATGAACCTTTGCTGCATTGAGAGAATGTGAGAACAGCTACATTAGCTGCCTTGTGACTTCACGGATAAAGAGCATTAATGAGTAATGATGTACCAGGTGTGTGAGCCACCTGCCTGCTGATCTGCACGTTCCCACAGAGGCTTTGCTGAATGTATTGCGTTGCTTTAGGGAAGCCTCTTAGTGACTTACGCATACATGACACTGCATCATATCGCACAGGGTAAAAGTACATGACACTGCATCATATCGCACAGGGTAAAAATGCAGACTCACTGACATGATATAACATGACGTGAGGGCAGCCTCTCAGATCAAGGTGAAGGGACAACCAGACAACACACTCATACATAATGCGTATGCAATGTGTCCCCTACAGCTGATTTAATTAACAGTGACGTGCTGGTACACAGATGCTGAGGTGAAGGTCATTCATCTAAATCAATGACAGGCTGATACACACACACACACGCAATAAACACACACACGCACAAACCCACATTTACAATCAGATTCAATCTACAGTGGCCTACTTTTCCATCTGTGGTCACATCACATTCACAACAACAACAGAATGTTTTCTGTCTCTTCGTTATTTCTGGTATTTTCTTTCCAAACAGTTGTGAGTTAAAATGTTGCAAAGTATGAGTTTAAAAAATGCACATCGTTGGGGTAGCTCTGGAGTGAGTTTACTGCGAGCCAAGTTAGCAAGTATACATGCATTATACTATTAGTCTTATGCAAATGTCTTTTACTTCCTCTGGGGACTTGCTTTTTCACTAGTGATAGTTTGTGTCTCTTTCCGTCATGAGGAACAATGTAACCAACCTGACAGTCAGTCTATAGGTGTCCTTAGTTACTGTTCTGTACAAATTTTCAACACCTTAAATTTAACCAATGCTAGCTATTTTTTCCAATTTCATCTCTCAAAACACTTTAATTTATTTTTTTTCACGGAAAAACTATGAAGGCCAACTTGTCTTCAACATTTACTGGTAATCTATTAAGTTTGCTGCACAGCCGTGCATCGACACAGTGAGGGCAGAAGATTTGTTCAAGGTATATTTTGCCAATTTTCAACCAGCTTTATATCATAACAATGTTGGTAGTATGTGTTAATTAACTGTGTTTAACTTCCCTGCATATTACCAGTGCCCAGATCTCCCTGCTCACAGCGGATTTTAGCTGGCTTAAGAGCTGTTGCTCATGTTTAGATGCCCACCACCACCACCAACACAAGGAGTAGGTCTACAAGTGGATCGAGAGACAGAGAGCTGCCTCTCTCTCTCTCTCTTTCTCTCTCAAACTCAAATCAAACAATAAAACTAGACAGTGCTGATCAGAAACATATTTTAGTGCCCTCTTTCGCTGTAATATGAGAGTTTGTGAACAGGAAGTGTGCACCACAATGTTCCCTGTATTGTTAAGAATAGAGGCTGAAAAAACTGAAACCTAATGGTAAAACTAGCGGTGCTGATTAAATATGAATCAAGATACCACTTTGCCTTTTTTTGACTTAAATGATTTTATGAACACATTTTAACTTACTGTTTGACGGAAATATGAGATTGTTTGCTACTGGTCAGCTGCAGGCCCCCAGGAATGCAGCTCAGTCTTGCTTCCAATTTTTTTGCCACTCACAGTATTTTAGCAAAAAAAGTCCACTGCAGCCCAAAAGGCATGTTCCCTAATAGACCACAATGCAAAAAATGTCAATTATGACTCTTCCTATTATGAATTGTGAATACATGGAGGTTTTATATTTGTAAAACTTTCCCTGAGCCAAGAAAAATAATTTTAAAATCTGTGATTTCATCACAATGTAGTCTATAAGTTGACCAGGAACTTGCAGACCGGGCTAGTGGGAAAAACACCACTGCACATATTCATGCACATTGCATGGAAATAAACATGAAAGCTAGAAACTACATTCTGCCATTCGTGCCAGGGGAACAATTCCATTCAACTGAAAAGGTGCCATCTTGGCATCTGGTATCTAGTTATCATTATACATCTATGGGGGAAACAGCTAGCATAGCTTTGCCCGAAATGTAGAGAAGATAATGGCATTGTTACGTCCACTATTTTGTCAGATCTGTGACTGACCAAATATGAAGTAGCATCTTTTATCTACTCTGCAAAGGCCTTGTTGTATAATGCTCTGTAGGTTTTATAACAGCTGTTTTGTGATTGTTGATTTGTTTTTACGAGCCATTAAATCAGCTGTTTGAGGCTAACGTGCTGCTAATACAACATTCTAGGTAAATGTTGAACAACTGTTGGATTAACTGCTATGTACTATATTTTACTTGCTTTACTTTTACTCTTATACACTCATCTTTTACTTCCTGTGGGGACTTTATTTTTTCACTGGTGATACAATGTAACTAACCTGATGGGCAGTCTGTACTTTTTTTTTCAGTCCATTTTTCTTAGTTACTGTACTAAATTGTTCTTTTCCTAAATCTTTACTCTGAGTAATGTTTGTATCTTTTTTGTATTTTCATCTCTCACAAAGATTTCAAAGATACAGTTGGTAACTTTTACATAACTAAACATTTTCTCATATTTGCTGAAACTGTCACTATGTCCACACAAAAGCACATGAGATATATAATCTGTGAAAACAACAACAAAAAAAGGAGTCTTTCAGTCATATCAGTCTCTGCTTGTGAACTGCACTAAAACTGTTAAACTAGGCAGCGTTGATCAAAAATGAATCCAGATTCTGTTACTGCATTGCCTATTTCTTGCCTTGACTTCAGACAGACATTTAACTGTACTGTTTAGCTGTAAGATGAGAAAGCTGGTCCAGCCGGTGGGTGGTGCTCTGTTTGGGCTCAGCTCGATCCAACATGGCGACTGGGTCACAAACTTTCTTTTTTACAGCTAAACAGTACACTAAACATTTGAGCCAAGAGAAAGACAACTTTTCTCCAACCTTTAATAGTAGTCCTATCGGGGCAGAGGATGGAGTATAGAAGTATGGAGCTGGACTCAGGACGTGGTTAGCCTAGCTTAGCAAGAAGACTGGAAGCAGGGGAAACAGCTCCAAAAGACTTTTAGTTTTTCACTCATTTTATGGTAAAAAAAAAAAAAAGTGCTCTGTAATGTTGTTTTAAAAAGTGCTACATCACTGCTTGTTTTTGTGTTGGTCTTACTTTTCAAGTTGTGTGAGCAGTGCTCTCCTCTCCCTGTCGGTGAGTTTCTTCAGCAGCAGCAGTTCTCTCTCCTGAGCTTTCCATTCCCACAGAGAGAAGGAGAACAGAGAGTCCCTGTACAGAGGGCTGCTTTTCGACAGCATGGCCTTCCACAAAGGAGCCATCAGTCACCTTCAGCTCCCTCTGCTTCCCCTGGCCAACGGCCCTCTGCCTGGGCTACTGACTGACCATCCCTCCCCCGTTTTCTTTCCTGTCCTTCAGACTCCTTAGATGTTTAAAATTCTTTCTATTGCAGTTTTTCCTCCCAGCCGTGTTTCCAGAGGTAACCGAGCGTGTCTCATTAGTTCAGCGGCTGAGGTCTTGACCCCAGACTGTGTGTGACAGCAGGTACAGTGGACAGGCAGAGCGTGAGCGAGGGATAAAGAGATGAAGGGATGACAGAGCGTGTGAGCGATCAGGTGAAAAGCAGAGTAAATCCTCCGATTAAGTTCGGGCTTCCCAGGGAGATAGATTTTGGTGGCTTCCTACACACACACACACACACACACACACACACACACACACACACACACACCTATGGGCTGGGGCCGCAGGTGGTAACCCAAATAGATCCCAAATCAGGTTCTAAGGTAGCCAGAACTGTAAGGTCAGAAAGGCAAGCATATGGAAAGTGCAGACTGAAGCCAGAAAACCAAAAGAATAGTTGATCTACAGAGCAGATTTAAAGGATTTGTGTATTTGCTGCAACAACAGGATGATGTCCAAATGTTGAACCACAGCAGATCAGCCAGATTGTATCCCCAGTGCAGCTCAAATAAAACAGTTTTGAGATTTCCCCCCACCAACATGTGATGAGGTGAAGCATGAAATGAATTTAAATGCAAAAATACAGAAATTATTCTTATAATTAGCTCTGTGGTGAACAAAAAACTGACTCAACTGCCTGAGGAAACTTGCAGCTGCACTCTGAGTCTCCCTCTTTTCTAAGTTTTTTGTTTGCAACCCTGCTAAATTGCCCTTTTTCTCTTTCCACTGTTGCCCATCTCAGCTCCCAACATACAGTAAGTCTTTTTTGCACTGAAGGCTTGAATTGTGCCCTCAAAGGAAACCCTTTTTATTACCACTCTGGACACAACCTATCCCACCAGCAGCAGCCGCAGCAGCAGCCCCGAGGGGGAGATGTAGTGACGAAAGAGCAACACGAAGAGGGAGGAGAGGGATGTGCGTATAAGCGAATGTCCGGATCCCGAGGGCTCGTGCGTTCACGCTGCAGTGCCCATCAGAGAAGAAGAGAAACAGAAGCTGAATGAATGATCATCCACAAAGCAGCACTTCCTCTTTCTTTTTCTTCTTGTTTGTACATCTGTCCACCTGCAAAAACACGCAAGCTTCTCTCTGGTGCAAGAGTGACTCTATAGGTAAGTGTGGTTCTTCTTTTCAGGATTTGTTGAGAGGTTGAAAATGTGAAAATGTGTCCCACGTTTGAAGAAGATTCTCACCGGGAGAAAACTTTACATCCAGCTTTAGCTTGCAGAAAATCCAAGAACAGATTAGGTAGGTGGAGTAGCAGATAAATTCCCGTTAAAACTGCATTATCCTTGGTCCACAAATAAAAAAAATACAGGTTTATGATGAGTAAATCTTACATAAGACAGATCAGAGCAGTGCTGGATGTTTAACACCATGTGCTGCTCCTGATACACTGAAGCAAACTGATGCTCTCTGTTGGGCTGCGTCCCTCTGCTGCTTCCACTCACGTTTTCTCTCTCTCTCCTCTCCTCTCCTCTCCTCTCCCTCCCTCCCTCCCTCTCTCTCTCTCTCTCTCTCTCTCTCTCTCTCTTTCTCTCTCTCTCTGCGTTTAGCTGCTCATGACCCATTTCCCTTCCCAATGGAGGTCTTAATAACTTAACCTGATTAGAGGCTGTCAACATGCCCTGAGCCCAACGCAAGCAGCAAAAGCCTCGGCAGCATTACGTCATCAGTGCAATCACACTCTGTTTACAGACATACATTTATCCACGTAATGTACATTTCATTAGAATCACAGTGACGTAAGTATTTGTTTTTCACTGACCTGGCAATTAAATCTTAAACATACAGTTACAGTCTTATTTCCCCTTCAGTAGCTTTAAAGATAGAAAAAAATATTTTATTCCATACTGCTTGATGGCATCATACACAGTATATATTGCGTATCAGCTTTATTGCACATCATTTTAGACACATTTCCCCAAATTTGAGCCTGGCAGATTTGGTATCTTTGAGAACTGTGACGTCTTCACTAGAATTTGAAACACATATCTGCAGGTTTGAAGTATGTTTGGCTGAGTGAGAGCAGTGATTTTTTAATAACTCACTCAGTGGTGTGTCTGTGACATTGAAGGGGTTTACTCAGTCGTGAACCAACCTAACCATGGGTTAAATAGACTGTAAATGCACTTTGTGGATGATTTAGTAATCACAGCTTCCTTTTTTTCCTCATGTTAATAGTGTAAGTGTAATCTTTCACTCCCAGGTGATGATAAAGAAAATATAGTATAATGTTTTACTTTGTGTTGTGACAATCTTCAGCCCCACATCATTCATTATTCTCCAGCCTTGTCTCTTAAAATGATATTCATAATACAACTGAATAGATCTGCCAAATAAATGCTGGGCAAATGTAATTGGATTCTGTTTTGTGGCAATGTTTTTCCAACTGAGGAGGGTGTCGGGCTAGATAGTGGGCATATATGCAGGACACTAATACCGGGGGCGGGAGTCCAAATCCTACATCCTAAAACACTGGTTAAAGGGATACTTTCCCGATTTTCAACCAGCTCTGTATCAATACAATGTGAGCACTGTGTGTAAATAAACTGTGGTAAACTTCCCTCCATCTAACATATCCCTCCTCTCCCCTCGGCAAAATTCTGCTGAATTACCTATATTGATGCAAAGCACCTCATCCGACAGAGTTTCACTGGATCACATGTATAGTTGCAGGCACATTCTGTTTGTAGCGTACATGACACACCTCAACAAACCATGCCCTCCGATAGTGCAAGACAAACCCACCAAAGCGAAAGTTATCTGAGCCCTGCTACAATGCTACACTGTAGTGATTACATGAGACCAAATGTAGCAATGATCGACTTTATAATTCATTAATACATGAAGACATGATTAACTTTATGAGTAATGAGATGTAACCCTTCCCATTACCATTACCCTACCCTTAACCACCTGTCTTTTAACATAATACTTTATAGCTAGCTAGTCGTTTATTTAGCAATTTCATAGGAACTTCCACTTGCGGGCAGGACGATCGGAAAAACTTCAATGAAATGGTAAAACTAGGCAGTGCTGCTTAAATTCAAACCAAGATTCTGTCACTGAGTTGCACATTTCTTGTCTTAAATGTTTTCAGAAACATGTTTTAGCTTAAATTTTCACTGTAGCCTAATACAAGATCGTTTGTTGCCAGCTGGTCGCCATTGTTTCAAACGGACGTGTTTGCATTGCCTCACCCGCCAGTGGCAGCATTTATTGGCCTGGTGCCGCGCAGTGCATTCTGGAAGTTGTATGTTTTCTACCTCTTGATCAAAAGCGTCCTTTTTCTCTCTTTTCAATGGTTTGGTTGCACCAGTTTCGAATGTGTCCTTCTACTGCATAGACAGCATAGCTTCATTTAAGGGCCACCTCACCAGCAGTGAAATACTTCTTTAACGGTTGGAAAAGATGAAGGTTCGTTAATTATTGAAGAATAAACACATCTTGTCTCATGCTTCAAGCCAATGTGGACCTTTTTTAATATTCAACCAGAACACCATCTCTCTCCAACCTTAACCAAGTGCTTTGAGTGCCTACACATGAAATGTTAATCCTGCATTAGTTGTTACGAGAGTCGTTGTGGGGACAACAAATGAACATTTAGCAGATAAAAAACAGAATCATGTTTCAGGCATCATGTTTCTTTTAAAGCAAATTTGTTTATGAGTCAGGATTTTTTTTTATTATTATTAATACCTTGTCATGCATTAACACCACTTGACTGTCTGTACATCTGTGTGAATAAAGTTAATGCAGAGCTTAATGCACAGGCTTCACACTGTATGCACAGAATCAGAGGGACAGTCTAAATGAGATGGCTGTCGCAGAAAACACACTCGATAATTCTCCTTCACATCTGGTCGGCCATCTGTGCCGCAACAGCATGATGTTAGATTACTGCAGGCCTCTCACTCTCACTCTATGACTCTCGTTCTCTCTGAGGGGCAACTCTAATTATTCACAGAGCATTGTTTGTTTACTGGAGTTTGACCCAGCACTCACCCTTTCAAGTGGTCCAGCTTAAAGGAACGGTTCACCCCAAAATCAAAAGTACATATTTTACTGCTAGCTCACCTAGCACCTGACCTTGCTAACGTTACAGCTCAGCCCAGGAGGATACATCACACACTATCTCAAGCACAAGCCTCTCATCCATGAGTAGATGCGTGCTTGCTTCTGCGCATTGATATGGCTGGTGGGTGTAGTTCAGCAGTAAGAAAATAGTTCCTTCATGAAAGTGCTGGCAACAAGGTCTGTGGATTATCTTGATTTCTGGAAAGAGACATTGCTGTTGAGTTTTTTTAAATGTATTGTTTGGGCGCTTTGAGCACCACATGCCGAGTGCCATCTAGTGCCATTGTATCGGGGAGAAGGCAGACATCTCTACTGCTGATATCTCCAACAGCCGGCAACTCATACCAACACAATCCAAACTGATAAACAGCACTACAGGTAAGAGAAAAAATATGTATTTTTGATATTGGGGTGAACTGTCCCTTTAAATGACTATACAGGGATATCTTTTGGCATGTTTTAACTTACTTACTAAACATTTTGTATTTTTTCCTACTGTAACTGCCTATAATCTGTCAACTATTTTTTTTCTTTTACAAATTTAAGATAAAAAAAACATTTGCGTTTTTTCATTTCATTCAAGTATAAAAATCAAAGAGCCGTGTTATGAAACAGAATTAGGTGTCGTGTTACAAGTGACTGAACATTCAGGACATTCATCAGTCATCCAGAAGAGATGGCCACAACCTGCTCTTTCAGCTTTAGCCTCAAAGAGACAAAACCATATTTGCAATACTACTAAAGTAGGGACTGTATCACTTCAGAAGTTTTAATCAGTCAGGCTCTTGAGGCTGTTTTACAAAAAATGTTTATACTAAACAAGTTTTACTGTTGGAATAGTCCCAATGAAAACTGTTCATGCTGAGGTTTCTGGATGGATTTACAGCAATTGATCTTCCTTATTAAGTCCCTGAACATTATTGTCACAGCAATTTTATTCTATACCACTGCCACTTGAGAGGCCTCCTCTATACCAGTAAGGTGACTCCCCTCCTCAACTGTTTGTGGACCAAATATGGTGTCACTAAAGCCCAACATTAGAAACACCTTATCCTCTCTCTCTGCCAACTTTTTTCCCCCTTATGTTTCCTGATGACCTTAATGATAATGCACACACACTGAAACAATGTCTGTCTCATAATGAAGTTGAAGTTCACACTGAAAATGAAGCTGGAGTTTTGATTCTTCAAGCCTGCTTCTCTTCTGCTTGCACCTTACAAATACAATAAATGCTCTGCAGCTTCAGCCTGTCTCTCACTGTGTCTGTCTGCTGTGTGCTGCTGGGCAGGTCATGTACAGTAGCTTTATCAGAGCTTGTTTTCTGAAAACAGCTGTCTGCTGCTGGGAACACTGAGACTGAACCAGATGGGAAATGTGCCAGAAAACAAAAACTAGGAGCTAAAAGAGGCTAAAAAGCTCTTGGGGTGTGTCACTATGAGAGACACCTTTCACATTACATACTGCAATTTAATTTATCAACTGCATAAAATTATTGATTAGTGGGGCTTTAATAGTAACACAACATTATATAATTATTTCTTTAGCTCCACTACTGGTAAAGCAACAAAAGCAACAAAATATTGGTTTGTTCATTCTGTAATGAACAAAGAAATCTATAGCGGGACTTCAGACTTTTTTGTTCCTCTTGTATAACTGTGTTTGTCCTGATCTCACTTGTGCTGTCCTTTTGTCTTTCTCTTCTTTAGTCTCCTCATTCTCTCTCTCTCTCTCTCTCTCTCTCTCTCTCCCTCTCTCTCTTGCTGTTCTTGCTGTGTGCCTAATTAGCCGACCAATCGACTGGACAGTTAAGGTCCTTCCTCGGACATCAGCTGTGCCCTGCTGGTCACGACTCCCCAGCTAAAATTAATGAGTTGTATGGTTTGGGTGATCATGTGGTAGTGGTCGGTGGAGGGTTGCCCAATCACAGCTCTGCCCTGCAGGACTTTGGGGTTTTGTAATGCAGTGATGTCAGAGCAGCTGACTTAACAAGTTGCTGAAGGGCCCAACGAGACATGCAGCCAGCTGTGACCAGCAGCAAGAAATAAGACTTGACGTGGTGTGTAAGAGAAAAGACTAGTACAAGAAACCACATAAAGTGTGTGGCACAGAAGAACAAAGACAACACACAAAGATTGTCTCAGAAACAGATACTACAGAAATATATGGTTTGACTGAGCCTTTGTAACTGCATAAATATGTAGCCATTGTTTTGTCAAGGGACTGAAATGTTATATGCAGGATTGTGATACTCACTTCAGGCAAACTGGGTAATGAAGGGATATTTTTTTAACAGGGCAAGATCATAACAACAAGGCAAGGGTCACATAACATAAAAAGGTAGCCAAAATCATTGCTAGGTTTCTTTTTAGTAGCCCCACTAGCACACCTCTACAAACCTAACACAATTAACAATTATGTCATCATGAGATGTATCCAATTCTAGGTTTTTGAATAAACAATCACAACATAACATTGTCTGTAAAATAATAATTGAGTTTGCCTTAACTGACATTGAACAAATTCGTTTTTGTTTTTT
>NC_065515.1:40075801-40078065 GCF_006386435.1 Epinephelus moara | reverse complement strand
TTTGTCTTGTACTAGTGATGGGCATGTTTTTGTTGGGGCGTGTCGTGTAGGCTTCAAATGAAATGTGGCTGTGGCTATGCATGTCTCGTTACGCGGTATATGTGACATCAGCCGACAGGAAGTAAACATGGACCCAAGCTGTTGGCTAGCAATGCAATTCCGGTGATTTAGTCTATTGGTTTATTTATATTTTGACCAATAGATAGAGCAAACTGTTTCAAAGGAGTGTAGTAGGAGCACTGGGGTGTCAGGTGTTAACAAGTGGCAACCTCCAGGGCTGAAATATGAAGCTGGCACGGTGACCACTTGAGGCTGGCTCCAGAAGCGAGTCAATCCCCGTAAACTGCCACGTTAACATGCCCAGCGTTACACCACAAATGTTTACAGCCTGGTACAAAAAACAGTTTTGGTCTCTATAGCTAATTTCCATGTTTATGACAACTGAGCCAGGGCGTGAATTTCTATATCACTCACCTGTTTACATTTTATTAAGGCTTAAAGTTTAACATAATAAAGGACAAGGCTGCTTTGGGTGGCAGGCTGTCTTTGGACAGTGTCCTCAGCTTCTCAGTCATATCCACCCCTCACTCCTCCACAGTGCCAGCCTCTCACTCAAATAACGTAACTTCGGGCCCCTAAAAACCAAGATGGCTATGGCTGAAATGCTGAAATTGCGGCTCCACAACTGGTATTCACAATCCAATGGGTGGTGTTTCGGTAGCTACGGCCATCACTTTATGGGAGTGACTGTGTGGCAAAAGGTTCACATGGCTCTGGGAACAGGTAGGAGGGCCCCCTTGGCTACATTTTGCTTCAGGCGTCAGGGAGATCAGGACAGCTCTGCTTCGTCACTTGGTTATATGATAGTACGCTGTTGCATATTTTTCAACTGCGGGTAGCTCTCTCTTTTTCACTGTACATGTGTTTGCACCCTGCTCATAGTTTTCTTTGACGACATTAATGTTGCATGTTGCAGCATACAGTAAATCATGTTTTTGAGGATGTTGAAATCAGTGGAGTTACTCTTTTTGTACAAAGCCAGAAAAACTCCCGGCTTCACTCAGTTAAAGAACGTTGACCCAGATTCACTGTTACATCACATGCTTTGAGAGCTTTCCAGTATATATATTTATATACCTGTGTACTGTATATGAGTGCAGATTGATTTGGGCGGCTCTCTGCTGGCTGCATTTAATGACTATGAAAATACATATTCTGGGATGTCAGAAATGTGTGTTTGGATGTCAGTTCATGAGAAGTTTTCTCACTCTTGCCATCAGCAGATTATACAGAATATTTGATTTACTTCTCCAACTGGCACTCATGGGGATTTGGTAATACTGTCAAAAAAGATGTGAGGAGAAGTTGAGAGGAGAGATGGAGAGAGATAGCAGGAGAGAGTTGGTCTTTGATCAACAGGAGATCTCACTGGCTCTTTGGCAGCCTGAAACACATCTCTCTCTCTCCGTCTCTTCCTGTTGTTCTCATAGTCCTTGACTTTGCCCTTTACTCTCAAACTTACAACTCTATACATTCACATCTACAGTATATAACCTCTGCTTTTAACTCTGGCCTTTGTTCTTTGTCTCTGCCTCTTTGTCTTTCTTATAACTCCAAACTCCTCTGCTCACACATGAATGAAAATACACTATATGGCCAAAAGTTTTTCAAATGAAAGAAAATCCTGTTACCCAGCTGAACAATCCAACCCTCTCAGCTGGAAACCTTTTTCCAAGTGATATCACATACTTTGGTTTTGACAGACTGCAGTGTTAGAGAGCCTCATGGGACAGCATTGGCAGGGAAACATTCGTCCCCTATATAGTGTGAGCCAGGCCGGGCCATCAGCCATTAGACTGTCACTGGTTCAGAGTGTCCCTCTTTGATGATGAGCTGTGGGATCTGGACGGGTAACTCCAACACTGCAGTTCACTTAGAGGTTAGAGGCGATATTTGGACCAAATTAGATGTGAATCAGTTCTTTCTCTCTCAACTACAGCCCACAGGGCATCCTCGACCACACCTTTGGACAGACAACTGCTGTTACAGATGCTTAATCAAATCTGCCTTGTGTCTTTGTCTATGTCTATGTAAATAGTACAACTTTATCAATCAATCAATCAATCAATTTTATTTATAAAGCCCAATATCACAAATCACAATTTGCCTCACAGGGCTTTACAGCATACGACATCCCTCTGTCCTTATGACCCTCGCAGCGGATAAGGAAAAACTCCCCAAAAAAAACCCTTTAACGGGGAAAA
>NC_065515.1:40062116-40075369 GCF_006386435.1 Epinephelus moara | reverse complement strand
AAGTCTTAAGTCTAGTCTTAAATGTGGAGACGGTGTCTGCCTCCCGGACCGTAACAGGAAGATGATTCCACAGGAGAGGAGCCTGATAGCTGAAGGCTCTGGCTCCTGATCTACTTTTGGAGACTTTAGGGACCACGAGTAACCCTGCGTTCTCAGAGCGCAGTGTTCTGGTGGGATAATATGGCGCTATGAGCTCTCTAAGATATGATGGAGCTTGACCATTTAGCCTGGAACTGTCTTCTCCAGGTTGCAAAGAAGGGAATGTGAATGAGGGTTGAGTGTATTTAGTATCCACCTCCTTACAGGAGTCAATCAACCAATTAACAGTGAGGCACAATGCCTCATTGCAATTTAGATGGTGTGCGTGTCAGCTCCTCCTGTAAAGGGTTACACTTAACACCCTGTTCTGCAAATACCTGCAAAAATGAAACTCTGTTTTGCTCTGCTTCTGGCGAAAGTTGGTTGCCTTCCCACACCTCCCTATCATCAGCACTAAAAGAATGCTATACAACATTCAGGGCATAGTGATGATGGTTATGATGAGTGTAAGCCAGATTTGTTAGCAAACGGCTCTCAACATGGAGGTGGCTGAGCCGACAGCCAGCAGCTGACGGTAGGCTGACCAAACGTCTCTCTTTTGCCCGGACATGTCCACTTTTCACATCCGGGGTGTCTGGGGGGTGTTTATAAATTGATGATAATGTCTGGTTTTCCTTGTGTGTGTGTGTGTGTGTGTGTGTGTATGTGCGCGTAATCCCCGAGAGGCTGCCTTATCGGCGGATCTCCAACACTCACAACGAGGAAGCAGCAGACACCGGTGGTACAGCATTATTCTAAGCTTCCAAGATGCCAAAGCGCAAGTGCAGCTTCACAGATGAACGGCAGAAAAAATTCCCAACTTACCGTCCCGACCCGGTCAGGACATATGGGAGGCTGAGTGCACCGTGTGCAAAGCTGGCACATATGATTCTGTGTCTAATAAAAGTGCCGGGGAGCTCAAAGTTGGATTTTCTAATACAGAGGAGGTATTATTTAGAACATTATTTCATATTATTTATTTATCTATTTGTCCAGTAAGACTTGAAAAGATAGCTATTATTTTACAAGTTGATTTTTCTAATACAGAAGAGACATTATTTCTATCATTATTTCATTCCAGAGATTTTACATTTATTTTACATTTATATTTATTTTTGTACAACTGAAACTTGAGTAAGTTGAGTAACCTCTGAGAAGCCTATCTAAATTTCTGTGTTTGAGATATTATTTTGTAATATGAATTTTCTATCCATACATATAAAATTAAAAGGCATCTTTGAGTAAACTGCGAGTATCATTTAAGTGGGCTATCTCGTGGCCGGGGCAAGTGTCCTCTTTTTTGGAAATCAAAATATGGTCACCCTAGCTAAGGGCTAACAGTGTGAACAGTGCTAACAACAGCACTGACAGAGCTCACTGTGTTAACCTGGGGTAGAACTGGAGAGTGGGTGTTACGCTTCTGAGATGATGCCGTCTCAGCTTTGTCATCGGGAGCTGATGCATTAGCGCAGTGCAGAATCTTGAATTACAACATGCACTGGGAGCAGGCTGTTCTCAAAAACTGAAAAACATTTTCCAAAAAACAGCAATGCATCCAAAATTTGTACATATCCCATGTAAGAATGAGCCAGTAATTAGTGCATAACCCATGTATTTCGGAAGGCTGCAATCATGTGACTAATGTGCTGATGGGAGTAAATAAGGAAGCAGTACCGAGCGGTGTCATAGGGGGGCAGTTTGGGGTGGTGGATGGGTCACAATACCACTGACTTTTCCCAGGGATTTTTCCCAGGAGACACGTGCGGAACTGTGTGAACTTTACGTCATCCCATGTGTCTTTTCCTAACCTAATGTCCATAACTTAACTTGCCTTAACCTAACCTCCGTATTTTTAGGTAAATTACAGAACTTTATCTTAAGGATGTAATGTCATTCATGGGGTGCTATTTTGTAGGATATCATACAACCTGTGGTGTGTGCATTTTGGTAGGATATCATGGACCGTTCTATGAGGATATATTGCAGGGAGCATGACTTCAGTCTTTGCTCAAAACACCATTAGGCTACTTTACTATATCTTTACATAGCAAATAGTTGCTTGCAGCTTTATTGATATCGTACAGAGCTTCTGAAAAGTTGATATTGCAAACTTGTTAGTAAACAGTTGCTTATTTCCACATCCAGCGTAGCAACATGAAGGAATAAATGTCCAATATTCACTTTCTTTTAGCTCTGGTTTTGGTCTTCACCATCTCCTGAGAAAAATATCTATTTCTTTTTTAACTAGCTTCATCCACCTATTGCCCATATCCCGTCGGTACACGTCTGTATCATTGCTTCTTGATCAATATCCTATAACTGGATGAAAGATCTTAGCCATCGGACGAAGACTGTAGGCTAAGTTATTTTACGGACCTGTCATCTGCAAGTGCTAACATGGAAGCACGAGCACATAGGCCCGGGCCGCGATATTTTTTTTCGTAGGATGGTAGGGGAAGGTACCGCCTTATCCACCTCTGATTGGCTAGAAGGGCTCTCCTCCGATTGGTTATTTGATTCGGCCATGAAACGTCATCTCAAGTTCATGGCATGCTGTCGGCTAGTCTGTTTTGATCGTCTTTACTACCAACAGAAGTAAACGAAGTCAATCCAACAGTGTGATAAGTGCGTGCCGTCAGATTTATATTAATGGAAAGCACATCGTCAAATTTAAGGTTGACACCTAAAGTGTATGTCCACATCTTAACATATGTTCTCATAGGCACAAAAAGTATCGGACGAGGAAACGGTAAACTAAGCGATTTCTCAAGACACACTCAAGGAACTGTAACGGAACTGAAACTTGGACTAACCTGTTTTGTAGTCGGTGTCACATGTCTGTCCTCCAGAGCGTGCTGCCAAAGTGTCTTGAGAAATCGCTTAGTTTACCGTTTCCTCGTCCCTTGGATACTTTTCGTGCCTATGAGAACATATGTTAAGATGTGGACATACACTTTAGGTGTCAACCTTAAATTCGGCGATGTGCTTTCCATTAATATAAATCTGACGGCACGCACTTATCACAGTGTTGGATTGACTTCGTTTACTTCTGTTGGTGGTAAAGACGATCAAAACAGACTAGCCAACAGCATACCATGAACGTGAGATGACGTTTCACGGCCGAATCAAATAACCAATCGGAGGAGAGCCCTTCTAGCCAATCAGAGGCGGAAAAGGCGGTACCTTCCCCTACCATCCTACGAAAAAAAGATATCGCGCCCGGGCCTCTTAAAAAAAAAACTGTTTTAATGCCATTCTTTTGCCGACCGTGGGATTACTTTTATTTGCTGTTTTAAGTTCTCCATTTTTAACGATCGTGCATTTTTATGACCTGTTTATGAACTGAACTCAATCTTAATGTCGTGCATAGATTGCACACGGCAGTACTCACAGTTATGGGAGGATATCCAGAGGCTGAAATTGGAGCTTCGGAAAAAGGACAGGATAATCGAGGGATACATAGCTGTGGCTGCTGCGGCAATGCCGCCGTCTGCTGGGCCGGAGGTCGGCTCAGGAAATGTGCCCATGGTCCCGGTGTACAGCTCCACTCCAAAGCTGTCTGAGCTGCCCTGGACAGCAGTGGTGTCCCGTGGTCGAAAGGGAGATCCGGATGGGAGACAAGTCTCACCTGTGGCTCTCTCCAACCGCTTCGCCATCCTGATGGAGGAGGTTCTGGTTCATCCTGGTGATGCACCCGCTGTCCCGGCTCTCGCAGCCCGTCATGCGACCGCTGCGTCTCCTCCATCGGCTGCCAGTAACACCGCTCCTCCTGCCGCTGCTCCGTCTCCTCCACCTGTGGCTGGCGGCACTGCTCCTTCTGCCACTACTCCGTCTCTTCCACCTGTGGCTGGTGGCACTGCTCCTTCTGCCACTACTCCGTCTCCTCCACCTGTGGCCAGCGGCACCACTCCTCCTGCCGCCGCTGCGTCTCCCTCACCTGTGGCCAGTGACACCGCTGCCACTGTTGCGCCTCTCCCACCTGCCTCCTCTCCGCCTGCTGCTGCTGTCTTTACGACACCTGTTGTGGATGCTGACCGCGTGGCTACCCGGTCCGCTGGATCCACCGTGGGATGGCAACATTAACAGCCGGGGAAGTCCTCCTCCCACTGCCGCAGGCTGCTGATTGAGGCAGTGAACAGACGCTCCAGCGGCTCGACTTGCCTGCGGTCCAGTGGTGTACAGCCCTTGGTGTCGGACCGCTCCATATCACCACAGCACCCGCCTGTCCAGCCTGCTCATCCTCAACAGGTGAATTCGCCCCGCTCTGCAACTGCTGAAGGGGCACCGTTTCTTTCTGGTAGCACAAAGCCTTCATCTCCCTGTCCACTCTTCTCTCCCACCACACTGATAATTGGTGATTCAATAATTAGGAGTGTTCGGTTTTTTAATGCTACCACTCTCTGTTTTCCTGGTGCCACTGTCCCCGTCATCCTAAAAAAACTCCAGAACATTCTGCCATCACTTCCGACCTCAATAAAACGGCTCATCATCCATGTGGGCATTAATGACACTGCTCGCCAACAGTCGGAACTGACCAAAGCCGATTTCATCCACCTTCTAAAATTTTTAAAACAATCTGGCAAATCCATCTTCATCTCTGGCCCCTCTGCGCCGCTCTCTCGCGGCGACGTTCTTTTCAGTAGAGTCCCCTTCATTACTGGCTTCTGTCCACCTGCAGGGCCCATGATGTGACTTTTATTAACAATTTTAATCTTTTCTGGAATCGAAGGCCTCTGCTCAGTCACGACGGAATTCATCCAAATAAAGTCAAATGTTGACTGTCAACATCCAACACGCTGTGCGTTTCGCCACATGGAACTGACTGTTTACATCTGACGTCACACAATCACTGACTTCCTCCTCCTCCTCCTCTTCCTCTCTGTTTTTATCAGAGCAAACTGTTTCTATTGCTAGCCCCCCCCTACTGTCCCATTAGCAGCTCCTCCATCACCCCAGTCATCACCTCTGCTATTTTAGACTTTAATGTGGTTAGCAGCCAGGAGACCTGTCAAAAAGAATCCAGTCCCTGTGTATAGTTAACTTTTCCTATCTCTGTGTTAGTAGGAAATAGAAAATCATACACCTGGCTGATACCTACGGCTGGCTCCGATGAGGAGATCCGGCCTCTTTGCGTCCGTCCTCCTCATTCTTGCAGAGGCGGAGTAAATCTCCGGAACCTGCAGCCGCTAAGCCGTGCATCCCGGTCAGCTACTACCCCAGCTCCCATTAGGATGGCACTGGTCAATGCTAGATCACTAACAAATAAGACTTTTATCCTTAATGATTTCTTTACCACCCGTGGATTGGATTTCCTCTGTGTAACAGAAACTTGGCAGACTGTCGGTGAGTCCAGTGTTTTTTCTGAACTCTTACCACCCAGTTGTACATATTTAAACTCCCCTTGGACAACCGGTCGGGGAGGAGGAATAGCGACCGTTTATAAGGAAAACTTTTATTGTAAGCAGCTCGTGTCACTGCCCGGTCTCTGTTTCCAGCTTCGAACTGACCTTATTCGAGTTGGGTCGCTCTCAACTGGTTCTCTGTGCAGTGATATATCATCCTCCGAAATATAACAAAGATTTCATTAATGACTTTTCCAATCTTCTGACCAAAATTATACCAAATTATGACCGGGTTTTAATCGTGGGTGATCTGAACATACATGTCTGTTGTCCAAACAAACCCTTGGCAAGAGACTTTTTAACTCTTATTGATGCTTTTAATCTTGTTCGGTCTGTGTCTGCCTCCACACACGAACACGGACACACCTTGGATCTTATTTTGTCTTATGGCTTGCCCGTTTGTAATGTTGAAATACGTGATGCTAACTTCTCAGATCATATGCCTGTGTTATTTAAGTTTTCTCTCCCCTGTAATATTGTTAAACCATGTGCTCCTGATCGTGTCTGTCGGATGCTCAAACCTTCCACAGCTATTCAGTTTTCGACTGCCTTTAATAATGCTGCAGTGGNTTAATCTTGTTCAGTCTGTGTCTGCCTCCACACACGAACACGGACACACCTTGGATCTTATTTTGTCTTATGGCTTGCCCGTTTGTAATGTTGAAATACGTGATGCTATCTTCTCAGATCATATGCCTGTGTTATTTGAGTTTTCTCTCCCCTGTAATATTGTTAAACCATGTGCTCCTGATCGTGTCTGTCGGATGCTCAAACCTTCCACAGCTATTCAGTTTTTGACTGCCTTTAATAATGCTGCAGTGGCCGACAGAGCATCATCCTGTTTTAATACGGAGGAGCTACTCTCCCTATTTCTTTCCACCTGTCAAAATACACTTGACACTGTCACTCCACTTAAGCCTGTTGGTTTTAAACCTAAGTCTGAACCATGGTTGAATGAGACCACTCGGGCCGTTAGATAGGAGTGCAGGAGAGCTGAACATAGATGGAAGAAAGACAAGCTGCAGGTGTCTTATGATGTCTTAAAGGAGTGTTGGTGCAGATATCAAAAAGTTGTGAAGGCCCAAAAGACTAAATACTTTTCTGATATAATTTTGAATAACTGTCACAAACCCCGTGTTCTATTTAGTACAAATAACAGCTTCCTTAATGTCCCCCCAATCCAGTAATCTGGAAGCTTCCACTCAAACTTGTGAAGCTTTTCTCCAATTCTTTGTGGGCAAGGTCGCTTCTATTAGAGCAGGCATCTCACCTCCTTCTTATGACCCACCTGTCACCGCCACTTGCTTTGCTACTTTTTGTCACTTTGAGCCTGTGTCACCTTCTGCTTTGAAGGAAATTGTTGCTCAAATTAAACCCTCAGGTTCCCCTGCTGATGTTGTCCCTCCTCGCCTCTTTAAAGAAGTCTGGGACTCTATTGCAGTCGATGTTTCTAGCATTATAAACAGCAGTCTGTCTAGTGGTATTGTGCCAATGTGTCTTAAACAGGCTGTGGTGCAGCCCTTGATTAAAAAACCCAATCTGGATACCTTAGTTTTAAATAATTTTAGACCTATTTCAAAACTCCCCTCAAAAATACTAGAAAAAGCTGTACTTGTACAACTACAGTCCTTTTTAAATATACATGGCATTCTTGAAACTTTTCAATCTGGTTTTAAGCCTCTTCATAGCACAGAAACTGCACTTTTAAGAGTTTTTAATGAGTTGTTTTTAGCCACTGACAATGGGGACCATGCTATTCTTGTACTTTTAGACCTCACAGCAGCATTTGATACAGTGGACCATAAGATCCTCATTTCTCGCCTAGAGCACTGTGTGGGTATTCGTGGTGCTGCTTTAGAGTGGTTTTGGTCTTACCTGTCTGAGAGAAGTTTTTCAGGGGATTATAAATCATCATGTGCCCCTCTCCCTTATGGAGTCCCCCAGGGGTCCATTCTAGGGCCAATCCTCTTCTCTCTATATCTGCTCCCTTTAGGTGCTATTATTAAAAAACATGGCATCTCATTCCATTTTTATGCCGACGACAGTCAAATCTACATGCCCCTGAAAGCCAATGACCCTAATTGTATAGAGCCCTTGTCTGAATGTCTAAAGGACATTAAAGCTTGGATGGCTCTGAACTTTTTAAATTTTAATGACAGTAAAACCGAGGTCATAATGTTTGGACCCAGTGGTGCCTCCAAAGCCCCTCTTGACCTGGGCTCTCTTGCTCCTTACGTCAAATCCACTGTGACAAATCTTGGGGTTAAAATCGATAATTGTTTTAAAATGGATCGTCAGATTAATTCAGTTGTAAAATCCAGCTTCTTTCAGTTAAGGATTTTATCAAATGTTAAGCCTTTCCATTCTTTTAATAATTTTGAGAGGGTTATTCATGCATTTGTCTCCACCCGACTTGATTATTGTAATGCCCTTTATGTTGGTGTTTCTCAGGCCTCCCTCTCTCGACTCCAGTTAGTCCAGAATGCTGCTGCTCAACTATTAACTGGAGCACGCAAGCGAGAGCACATTTCCCCCGTATTGGAGTCCCTCCACTGGCTTCCTGTATATTTTAGAATCCAGTTTAAAATTTTATTGTTTACTTTTAAGGTTTTGAATGGGCTGGCCCCATCCTACCTTTCCGATCTTTTGAAAAAATGTGTTTCATCACGGTCATTGAGATCGGCGACCAGATCACTTCTTGTTGTCCCAAGAACAAGGTTAGCGCAGAGGGGAGACAGAGCCTTTGCAATTGTGGCCCCTAAACTCTGGAATGAGCTGCCCCTCCAGGTTAGACTGGCAGATACCCTCCCTGTTTTTACATCTCGTTTAAAAACCCACATGTTTTCGTCGGCCTTCTCTGCCCCTGTATGAGAGTTGGCAGCCTTTTGTTGTCTTATTTTGTGTTTTCTTTTCTTGTGTTTTATTTATTGACTTTTTGTATATTATATTTGATGTAAAGCACTTTGGTCAACGCTGTTGTTTTTTTTTTTTTTTAATTAATTTCTTTATTGAGGATATTACAGGTATTACAGACATTTTCAAACTATTCATACTTCCCTGTCTCAACATCTTTCCACAAAATAAAAACTGGTCATATACATCACAGGAAGAATACACATATAATGCAGTACCTCCCCTCATTAACCTGTTCCAACCCCTCATCCCACCCCACAAGAACCGACCCCCCCCAATGCGAACTGAATGTATCTCCTGATTCCTTGTCTCTAAACAGAGAAACGCTGTTGTTTTTAAATGTGCTATATAAATAAATTTGTATTGTACTGTATTGTATTCTTTAGCTGCTAAGACCCCCACTATTTTCACCAGCTAGTTGCTAACTGTGTCTGTCTGCTGTTTGCAGCTGAGCAAGAAGTGGCTTTTTACAGTTTTTTTTCCTTAAAATGATTCAGTGACAGCGGTAAGAGTGAACCAGAACAGTGAAATTGTGGCTTGGACTGGGAGCTGAAACTCATTATAAAGCTCCATAAGGCTGAGGGGAGCTGCAGATTCAAATGTTCTCTATAGGTCCATCACTACAAGTGATGCCCCTTATATTGTTTTGACATTTTGTCAATTCATCATTAGATACATTTGGTATCTAGCTGTTTGAAGAACATGCACTACATAAATAAATATTTAAATTATTTTTCATAGTTTCCATCCAATCAAATTACCAAAAAAGTAATTTCTGTACAGTAAACCTTGGGTCTTTGGGGCCCCTGAAGGTCTGTGGTCTGCTTTGGTGTATAATACAGCCTTGGTCTCTGCTATGATGAACAAGTGATGCTAAGGTGTACAGATGATGTACACCTCTAGGGTGACTAGATGTCTTTACTTACTCAGTGTTTATCAAATCAACTGCACCACAATGTTGCTTTATATCTGCATAAGATATGATCTTTCCTCCACCTAGAAAGTCATGAGAAATTAAAATTTTAGATGCACTGTTCTGAAGAATGATCAAAATGTTCTCTCACACACACTTAACACAGTTAATCTGTAGATTGAGGGCATGTGGGGGAGGCTGGATCTCTGCAGCACCAGCGTGGAGGCAGTAAGATTGAGGTCGTGCTCGTCGATACTTGTGTGTAGGTGTGTGTGTGTGTGTAGGTGTTGTTCTCCTAGGTGCTCGGCTGTGGAGACTGCAGTGTTGATGGGCTGAACTCCATCTGTGAGTTCACAAGTGTTTGTTTGCTCTCCGGTCAGCCAGTCTGTGATGTGAGATATGCCGTCCTTGTATTTCACTTCTTTGAAATTCTCCACCGAAAGCACCGCACAGATAAAAAGCCAGCTTTATTATTTAATACTATGGCCCACATACACAGTGCGGTAAACTCAAAGCCTCAGCTGGGACTGTTCTGTGCAGCTTTTCAGAGGTAGCAACTGTTCACCAATTAATTTGGTTACATCATGAGGCATGTTTTCAGATGTTCTTTTGCATTTCATTGTGAATAGAAGTCATGTGTAAACATGTTGTCTAAAACTGCACTACCCCTACTGTACATTCTTGGCCTGCTGGACATGACCCTGCTGAAAACATTTCTGTTGTTGATTTTCCATCTACGGTCCTCAGGAGCATTCCTGCTCCACAGGCACAAACACAGCAAAGCTTTTTAATAAATACCTGTGAATACTGAAAAGTAGTCTGCCTTACTGCAAAGAGGGGAGAAAACATTTCTGCACGAACATATCTCTGAGCAACCTGTTTGATAAATAATTGTATCATTTCAAAGTTCCATACATATCTCAGTCCTGTCTGTATTGTTAATGTTATGCCCTATTACTGGCCTGATGATCACAGGTATCAACACTAATGCTACTTAAAAGTTTGAATCTGATAAGAATGAACTTCATCCAAGTTAAATCTCCACTGACTGCAGTCACTCTGTCCTTTTAAATGTATTGTTGGACAGTTTAGGCAACATAGAGCTGCTGCTGAGATACAGTGGGGCAAAAAAGTATTTAGTATTTTGCAAGTTCTCCTACTTAGAAAGATGAGAGAGGTCTGTAATTTTCATCAGAGGTACACTTCAACTATGAGAGACANGAACTTGCAAAATCAGTGGCTGACTAAATACTTTTTTGCCCCACTGTAGTTTGGAGACAGGACAGTAATAAGAACCAGCAGCTGAAGGATCCATGACATGCACAATAGTTCTGTGCTAACTCAATTTATCTGCATAATTAAAACAAAGGTCTCTGCTACATAAAAGTTCTTTAATGACTCTAATCCATCTGTTTCAGATTTAATGCAATAGTTGAGTGATATTGGCACTACATGGTCCTCCAAATGGCACCATTTGGAGGACCATGCTGAAGAGCATATGAGTTGGAAAATTATATAAAGTTATGAATTTTTTATTTATTTTTTTTCAGTTGACTTTATATCCATAGCTTAATTAATGTACATCATGAGCACAAGTGACACTCGCCCTCGCTTCGAACTTGCCTACTCAACCCAGATCCCCTTATGAGGTTGTCATCCTCTATTTGATGCAATATTTAATTGAGAATTTAATATTTTATTCTGTGCCTACAGCGTGACAGCACCCAAGCATCTAACTAAAATGGATGGAGTCTCTGTCTGTCCATCTGTCAGTCTTTCGGTCTGTCCTTTGATTTTCTTGCCAACTGTTCACGTAATCGACTTCACACTATGCGGGTTTATTGCTGAGGACCCAAGGAAGTGCAATGTCAAGCAACGCAGCTGCTATGGGTATGCATATCATGCTCTGTGCATAGCGCACCAGTGCTGAAGGGGGCACCAAAACAGCCCAATATGTTGATCGTTGATTACAACCATATGTATTACATTAACTCTCAGAAACAAAGTGGTGTCAGCTGCTCTCACCGATGGTTCAGTGCACACAGTGCAGCTGCAGCACGACCTCACTTGGTGGTGTGCTCATGCTTTTAGGCTACTATCTTACAATCAGTTGCCTCTGCTGAGGGAAGTTTTTCGAAACTCAAGCTTATTAAAATGTTCCCGCACTCATCAATGTGACAGGGTGATCTAAATGGTCTTGCTGTCATCAGCATCAATACAGAACTCGCTCAGAAGCTGCAGCCTGGAAATGCAGGTCAGTTAGGACCACTTAGTGTATGACTCTGTTCTGGGGTCTCTCTGCCCTTCCACGCACCTACGTGGAAACCCTAAGGCTATGAGAGTACAACTGCCCTTCCACGCGCAAATGAGGAAAGCCTTAGGCAGGGACAGCAAACCTCCCTGCCCCTCCATGCGACTACATGGAAAGCCTAAGGGCTGTAATAGACTTGCCGCTTGATTGAACATACGCCTACACAATGCGCTGTGTCTGTGTATATACTTGCTGCAGCACTACGCAGACAACAGAAATATAACCCGGAATTCGGGTAGTGCATGCCTGTGACTATGTAACGCTGTGGAAACATCATAGAGATGCGGGTAGTTCCGCACCAGGTCTGTCAGCCTCTCTTCAATAGTTTCCACCATTGCTTTGAGTGCAACTCCGTCTGGACTGATCGCATGTTTATCATGTTCATTCGCACCAGCATCTCTAGCTCTCATGCCAATATTCAATCTCACGCACGCATCACGGTACCCCGCGTTGAGATATGCGGCCTACGCATCAAACGAACGCAGATCACGCATGGCATCCATGATGTGGTCAGCTTCGCGTTGTTTGCAGCAAGTATATTACGGCCCTAAGGCAGGAAGAGCAGCAACCTTTAATGACAAACGACAATGCAGCTTGCAGAGGAAGCAGCAACAGCAGGCAGGCCAAAGCAGTTTAAACTGGGTGCCCTGTATGAGATATGCCAACTGGTTGCATAGAAAGGAATCATGTGTATATCAGCTGAATCCCTTCCATCAGTCAGCTCCTCCAAGCAGTTGATTGGGCTGCTTGAGATAAGCTGATGTAGCTGGGATGTGAGCTGAGCTTGACATCATGTCCTGCCTGAACAAACGCTATGCTCAATGTGTGTGTGCCTCTGTAGAGCCGGGAACTGCCCATTGGTCTGACAGCCCATTGGTCTGACATCCCATTGTTCTGAAATCATCATGGTGCCCTGTGGTTAAGGTCTGGTTAGGTTTAGGCACAAAAACCACTTGGTTAGGGTCAGGAAAAGATCATGGTGTGGGTTAAAATGAAAAAGAAAGTGGCAAACACATAAGCCATGAGCCTGCTCCGCCTCAAGCCTTTCCCAGCTGACCCGGTCGCGGCGCACCATCAAGGTAGCAATACGCCCACCGGGAGCCGTTCAGCACCGCGGACCGTCGGACTAATGGGATGTCGGACCAATGGGCTGTCGGACCAATGACATGGACCCGTAGAGCCTCCCTTAACTGTGGAAAAATGCCTTCTATAATTCTTCTGTAGTGGATAACTTACTATCTTAGCAGACTTTGTAAAGTCTTCTCACTTTTCTTCTGTTATGTGTGAGTAATGGGACTGTTCTGTTTTTCCTTTATTGATTTATTTTTATATTAACAGTAATGGTCACACTGATAATGAAATCTCATTCTTTAATTTTTATTTCATTTTTTTATTATTTTATTTTATTAAAGAGGATTTTGTGTGTGTGTGTGTGTGTGTGGGCACATTTGCCTGTTTTATAGTTAGTTCTTTATCATATATTCTGATTTTGAAAAAGAAAGTGGCAAACACATAAGCTGTGAGCCTGCTTCGCCTCAAGCCTTTCCCAGCTGACCCAGAGCCGGTCCTGGCGCACCATCAAGGTAGAAATACGCCCGCCGGGAGCCGTTCAGCACCACGGACAGTCGGACTAATG
>NC_065515.1:40049616-40059616 GCF_006386435.1 Epinephelus moara | reverse complement strand
AATACCAAGGTCATTTAGTCGTGGTGCACGGGGGGGGATCAGAAATTTTTGTCAATTATATATCAAAAGCCTTCAATCTGGTGTACTTTGACAGCCAAATTAAGAGGCTACATCTATAAAGAACTACACACATCATATTAGATTAATCCCATCTCATCATGTTTCTCTTCCCACTTCATACTATAGCGTAATTGCCTTTCACCAAACTTTGTTTGTGGGTATTTATAACAGTTTGAACCACTTATTCTTTAGCAGGAAGTACTTCTCTTCATCTGTCAGTTGTCAGTTATATTAATTTTCATATCAATGAAAAAAACAAATCTGTGTTACTAAATTCTTACATTTTTACATGTATCTCACCATAGCAAGTTGGAAAAAGACATATTCTGCCATATATGAAGAGGGGAGACTCTCTGGGGGCGTGTCCCCCTCAATGTATATGGTGACTACGGCCCTGTCACGCATGCATAATTAGGCTACAGTTGTCTGGGTGCGCAAAGGTGAAGTGCGCTGGTCTTGTCATACAAAGTTTGATGGAGTGTCAACTGGACAATATGGAGATATTTGCATCTTGAAAGCCGGACTACAAATGTGGATAGACAGGGAGAAACACACGCAAGCCTAAGACGTGGTAAGATACGATATTCCTCACTATATGAAGTGACTGATAACAAGATCTGTATAATGGATTGTAAAGAAATTCGTCAGGTTTTCATTTTGTAGATAATTGATCTGTATTTATAGCGTGATGGGATGACAGCACAATAATGTGTGTGGTATCCTCGGAAAGCTCTGGTCCTGCACTTTCATATGATATGTGTGGCATTTCTGTGCGACCCTGCATTCGTGAGTAATCCATCTAAGAATAATGTGTGTGCAAAGCTGTATGAAAGCTGTGTCGATCAAACAAGAGTACCAGAATTTTCTTTTTTAAATAATTGTTATTATAGAGAAGAGAGAGTCACTCAATCACCTTCCATCGGTCCTCCCACGTACTTTCACCGCACAAATGAAATGGTTTATTTTTATTTTTATTTTATTCATTCATTTAGGTCGGGAAAAAATACCGAGGTCATGACCTCGGTGTCCTCAATGGTAGTTACGGCCTTGCCAAGGATGATTGGTGTGGACAATTTTATAGTCTGTCATGTCTGTCGGCCAAGTCACAGCACTATTATATGACAACAATCACGTAATCTGACATAATGACTAGCAGAACGGACAGAAGTGTTGTGTAGTGTGAACGAGGCATTATTGTTGCTACGGTTAGTGCTCTTCCTACTCCATCAGAGGTTAGTAATGAAGTGCAGCAAATACAGAACACTGCATAAACTGCAGCACTTATAATACACTCCATCATTGGTGACTTCAGCGGTGTGCAGGAGTGAGTGAAAGTTCACCTTCAGGCCACCTTCACTGCACAGAGGTGCACATTGGGGATTTCATTTGCCTACAAATCAATTTAGTCAGCTTTTGTATTGGTCAGCCGATCAGTCAATTGATCAGGTCCCCTATCAGATAATCAATTTATCACTGTGTGAACCACTGACCTTTTTATGCAGCCGTGTACAATGAAGGATGAACTGACAGTGGGATACACTGAGAACCATATCTGGTACTCCTGCAAGTCCTCAGATTTCTGAGGATTTCTGATCACAAACGAGCATCAAATGTCTTCTGAATTTCCCCAATTTCTCCCAATAATGGTGTCAGCTGAAGATGACACAAACATCTCATAGTTAAAATGATTGACTTATTTCAAAATTCAAATAGCTTTCTGAAAAACAAGCTGTTACTCCACTTGCTCAGGCTGAGTCTGAGTGACTCTTGTCCCTCGGAGCAACAGTTCTTCAAGTTGTGATAAAATATTCTGGATAATTTTCTGCCTCCATAATGAATTCCGAGTAATTGGTTCCTCTAAGGAGAACCTGTCAAGTGGATCTGGCTTATTTATGCTGAAACCTTCAAAGAGTGAATCAACTTTTGTTAATTCTGAGATGTGAATAGTACAAGTAGTGGAATTACTATAAAAAATACAAGTGATGGCTGAAAGTTCTTTAACTTCTGCAGCTCGAAACTCAAATAAGATTTTAAGACTCACCCCCAGGACTGAGGTTTATTAAAACTGGCTTGTTATTACTCATGTCATGTACCCAACTGAGAGGACTCACTCTGGATCCGAACCTGCAGTGAATAAAAAGAGATGAGATATATACACAGTATTCATGTTCCTTGTTCCTTCTAGTTGTTCTGTTAAGCTCTTGTATCTTATCCCTGCTCCTGAATTTTATGTGAATCTTCCAAGAATGAATTCAGAATATTTAAACTGTATTTGTACTTAACATCAGTATAAGTCTCGTGGAGACTACCACATCTATTACCTTACATGATTACTATTAAAGCAGTTAGGTAATTGATAGAAAACTGACAACTGCTTTGATACTTACGTCCTTTTAAAGTTATTTTATTAAGCAAAAATGCCAATTTGCTTATTCTAGCTTCTCAAATGTAAAGAATTGCAACGTTTCTATGTTTTATGTTATATATGAGGTATCATTTGGGTTTGGACTGTTGGTTGGACAAAGCAAGCAACTTGAAGGTGTCACCTAGGGCTCTGAGGACTTAAGATTTTTTATTATATTCCATTTATTATATTCCACCAGTGGTGGAAGAAGCACTCAGATATCTAAAAGTTGCAAAACAAGTAAAATGCAGTTAAAGTCCTGGATTCAAAATCTTATATTGGTAAAAATACACAAGTATTAGCGGCAAATTGTGCTGAGAATAAAAGTAGTTATTGCGGAAAATGGCCCCATTCACAATTTTTTTTCCAGATTCATTACTGTCTAAGCAGCTGTATATTGCATTGGGTAGTTTCATTAATAACTGCACATTTTATAAACTGATCATATCGGGTGTATAAAAGCTTGATTTGAAAAGTAACTATAAATGCCAGAAAATTATGACTCTATTAAAAGTACAATATCTCCCAAAAAATTGTATTAGAGGTAAAAAGTAGCATAAAATGGTTAGTTGTACTTAACGTGGCAATTTTGACGATACTGATTGTTCTTCATAAGCTCTCCTGCTTGCTGTGTATAGCTCAAGGTTTAAAGAATATATTTATTGGGAGGCAGTCAGAGTACCTGCACCAGAAAATTACCTTGAGAATTTCTGATTTATATCTACAAAGTACACGTGTCACCATGGTTCATTACGTGTCTCAGAAAAAAGAGATAGTTGTGCCTTCTAGATTAGTAGATTGGTCTCCCTTCATTACTTTCAGCCAATGTTGTTTTTTCATAGTCTTCTGCTGACTTAACTTAACATCCTGATCTACTCCCCCCAGTGTTCACAGGGTTAATTGCATCTTATGGATCTGTAGTGTTCTTAGCATTTTTATACCTCTGCGCCAGTGACAGCCAAGATCTGAAGCATTATGTTTTCAGCTTGTCCTTCCGTCCCATTCTTGTAAACCTGCTAACTCAAGAACACCACAACGGAATTTCTGCAAAGTCAGCACAAATGTCTGGTTGGACTAGAGGATAAACTGGTTAGATTTTGGTGGTTGAAGGTCAAGGTCACTGTGACCTTGTCCATCTTATTCTTGTGAATGAAATACCTCAAGAACACCTTAAAGAAATTTCCTAAAATTTGGTACAAACCTCCACATGAACTCAGTGATGAATTGATTAGTATTTGGTGGTCAAAGGGCAAGGTCACTGTGACCTAATGTTTGTCTCATTCTTTTGAAAGTGATATCTCAAGAAAGCCTTGACGGAAATTTCTCAAATTTGGCATAAATGTCCACTTGGACTCAAGGTTGAACTTATTAGAATTTGGTGGTCAAAGGTCAAGGTCACCATGACCTCACAAAAGAGGTTTTTGGCCAAAACCTCAAGAATGCATACGCTAATTATGATGACAATTTTTACAAATGTCTAATGGAATGGAATTATGAAGTGATGACATTTTATATCCCAAAGGTCCAAGGTCACCTTCACTGTGACATCATAATGTTCTACAAAAACTTTTCTGGCCATTACTCAGTGTAATAACTCAGAAGAAGAAATATATGATCAGATACTGAATTGGTGACACTAATTGGGTGCCCGCAAAACTGTGTTGATTGTTTAGATCTGTGCTGCCAGGTTGAATATGTGTGTGAATCATCCATGTTTTAGAATATGTAGCTTCTTTGTAGTAACATCCATAGTCTATTCAAAGCATTGTGTCATGGCTACATATGACACTGGACAGGAATGGCTGTAATCTGGCTATAACTTGACTGGTGCACGGAAGCATACAACTGCGAGGTCGAAATTCTAGTATGAGGACATGCACTATAAAGGTTTAGAGTCAAGGCAGCCATCACGTGCATCCACACAGTTAAAAGCAAATATAATCCAGCAGCTTAAAGCACTTCCATTGTGGTTCTAACATTCACTTGTATATGTTGCAGCTCTGCTGGTCACCAGAACAAACTTAGTTTCTTCTATTTGTGTGTGTAAAGCTCAGACAAGTGGCTCTGTCTCAATGGTCTGGATTTCTGTATGTATACGTATGTGTGTGTGCGGGTGTGTGTTCCTGTCTGCCTGCAGTGTGTCATCATGACAGGACTGTGCTCTGACTCTGGCTCAGAGTTTGTATTCTGAATGAACTACAGGAGGATGTTTATACAGGGTGAGAAACTGCAGATGATGCACTCAGGTCGGCATAGCAACAGTGCCGTTTACCACCTTGCCTTGCTAACGGACATCGAGGGGGGAAGACAGAGTCAACTCGTCCTTCAGCTGATCACACTGTTACAGCAATATGAGAGCAGGTTAAATGGCGTGGGTCATGTGAGCCGTCCTATCTGTCATCATTGGATCAATCGCCAAGCAGAGGTCAATTACTCTACACCTTTCATGATGGTCACAGAACTATTACACCCTCTTCATATCTCCAGCCAATGACTGATGACCCCCAGAGTTGACTGTGTGTGTGCGTGTGTGTGTGTGTGTGTGTGTGCGTGAGTTCACTATTGGAGAGGTCTTATGTGTCAGAGAGATTTCATTTCATTATCTTTTAACCTTTCCCTCTTTTCATTCCTCTCTTCTTTGTGTCTGAGCAGTAGGTGCCAGTTTAATTAATCCGCTGTGTAACTGTAATGTATCACTGTCATACAGTCCAACATGGGTCCAAACCTGTACCGGCCTCGCTTAAACAAAGCTCAGTACAAGAACTGACCCATTACCCACAATTATGTCTAAATCCATTCCGTATCAGACATAAAAGTCAACATAAAGTCAGTTAGGTTTGCTTTCTTTTATTTGAGAGTCGATGTACAGTTGCACCTGGCACCAGATTTATGGTTTCAACAGTACGGATGGAAAAAATGTGGTTAAAAGTAAAGCTGTTTTTTGCCTTACAGTAACATTAACGTGAGAGCAAATCTGAGTAACCTGAGTCACGGCAAAACTGCTTGAAGACGTATTTTCGCCATGGAAAGATGGTCTTTTCATAAAACGAGGCTGTCTATGTAGTGGAAAGACACAAATGCTTTCAGTATTGGTGCTATATGACCAGAGAAAACTGAGAAAAAGGATGCTTTTGCCAAAGAGGTAGAAAACCTACAACTACTTGAATGCACTGCGTTGCAATGGACAAATAATGCAGATTTGTCCGGTTGACACAATGGTAGCAGGCTGGTAACAGTTGATCTTGTATTACAGTTAAACAGTAAGCTAAAACATTTTCTGTTTTTTTTTTAACATTTGAGGTGAGAAATAGGCAAAACAGTAACAGAATCTTGGTTTATATTTGATCAGCCTGGTTAGTTTTACTCTTTGATTTTAGTTTTCACTATGCAGGAAGCAGTATGGCGCCTACTTCCTGTTCACAAACTCTTCTTACAGCTAAACAGGGCACTGAAATATGTTTCTAAATAACATTTTAGGTGAGAAATGGGCAGTGCAGTAACAGAATCTTGGTTTATTTTTGATCAGCACTGCCTAGTTTTAATGTTTGTTAGGCGTTTGGTCCAAGTTTGAGAGAGAAAGAGAAAGGGGCAGGGTCTGTCTTTTGATCAGCTTCTGTCATCCATGGTGGCCACATGGGTGGCGGGCATTATGAAAATACTAGATAAGATAGATACTAATAATAGAGCTATTAGAATGGGACGGGAGCAGGGCGATCTCAGCACTGGTTCAATGAAGGGAAGTTTACAACAGTTCAAAAACACATATAACCCACATTGTTCTGATAACACAGCTAGCTGAACATCAGTGGATCGACCTTTTAAGTGTTAAGTCCAGTTTGTCCCAACTTTTTTTTTCATTTCAGTGAGAGTGACAGGCTTGGTTGTTAGCAGTAATGGTTGCTGGAATAAGTAAGCATTTGTTATATCTGATGTAGAAACAACAAATAAAAATTTGTAATTCTGTAATGTACATTGTAACAAACCTGTACAGCTGCACTGATCTCATCCACGCTTGTTGCCATTTACTTGCCAAATTTCTGTCACTTCTGTCATTCCCTCTGATTGGCTTGGTTGTTTTTTTCATATTTGAAAATTATTTGGCATATTTGAATTGCTGGGGGAAAAAAACTGTGCATCAGACACTTCATTTCCTGCATTCTGGTGAATTGTTATGCACCAGTTGGTGTCTTCTCTGGATCAATTTAAGGGGGAAATGTCATGATGCTTTCTGCTTCAACCCTACATAGTTGATTTCATTTCATAGTGATAGCAGCGATGGCTTTTGATTTTGACTTACTATATAGAGGCAATGTTTTGCCAAAATAAAAGTCCTCTAATACTTGTATGTTTTTACTGGGAGACAAATGCACATTCTAAATACTTAGAGGGACATGTCCTCTGTTTACCCCCCGAAATCTACGCCTATGTCAACACCACTTCTAACAAAAACATTGTCTGTCCTCATGAATGTTACTGATGCAACTTTTTTAAAGACCGTACAGCAGAGAGATGACGTAAAATGAGGGGAAACAGAAAAGTGGTATGATATTCAGTAAAGAAGGGAGGATACCATCCCCCTTGTTAGCAAAAGACCAAAATGTTTTCCCTGGTAAACCTGTCACTAATAGGTGGACCGTGGGCCATGGTCGTGGCGTGGATGAGATCAGTCAAGACCTAAATGCTGTCCTAACTGGACTCAAGGATGAACTGATTAGATTTTGGTTGGCAAAGGTCAGGGTCCTTGTGACAATGCAATATGAATGCAAGAAAATCTTGAGGGAATTTCTTCAAATTTGGCACAAACTTCCACTTGCACTCAACAATGAAATTATTCAATTTTGGTGGTCTAGACTTTTTAAATGTTATTGGACCGATTGGATCAAATCCAGACATGTCATTTTATGGGGGCTGTGATGCTCAAAAAGAATTTCTCGACTGATTTACAGTCTTTTTGAGCCCAGTGGCATCTCGTGATGGATCTGGAAGTTGTAGTTACATGGTTTAGCCACTATGTAAAATTGGCTCCAAAGTTCAGCGTACTTCCCCGGGCCTTAGTTTAGCAGCCCACGAAACTAACAGACCCATTGCATGTGTTGTAAATTATCTCACTTGAAACTATACAGCAAATCTGTGCATTTCAATATGCATTGCGACTCGAGTCATTGAGTGAGGTACACAAGGAGAGGGATGGAGTGCTTGAAAGCCACACTCGATCAATTACTTGAGCAAAAGTCTTAAAGTATCTGATATTTACTGTACATAGGTTTCAAAAGTAATTTTATTATATTAAATGCAATTAAATATCAAAAATAAAAGTACAAGTAAATACCGATAATAAAAATTCAAGTGGTCAAAATTCTGAGGATTAGTCAGTTGATTTTGTCGCACAAAGAAATAAACATAAATACAAGGTGTTTTACACACTGTACAAGTTAATTTTGAAAAAGGCTGTGTGCATATTACAAACAGAAACTGTACTTTGCCTGTGAAATTGTAAATGTATTTTGAAAAGACACAAAAGCAAAAATTGACACAGCGTCCCAGAACGTCAGCAACAGATGCAGGAGGATACATAGCACGTCATATGTGGACGTGAAAGTCCACAGACAAAACAGCAATATTTGACGAGTTGGGATGAGAATGCGCGGGTACACCAGGTTAAAAACAGAGCACACATTACATTTGAAAAAATAAACAAGATCTTCTTTACAACTTCAAGGATTTAAAGAAAACCTTTGACTATCCAGGGCTGACACGCTGCAGTGGAGCAGTCACTGTGCAGTTACCTGTCACATATCTTTTTCTTCTTGATTCATTGCTCACCCTTTCTGCTGTGAGTCGCCATTTTCTGCTTTGATCATGAAGCACTTGTCATTGTCAAGTGGAATGTAGTTGCCAGCATGTAGCATCTAATCTTAAGTGCACCCTGGGCTTGACTGGAAATCCAAATTTAACTGCAGCTTTGAGATTTGTTTGCACTTGCCCTAACATGATTAAGCTATGACCTAACTTGCAAGCTAGGACCAATGATTCGCCAAACATCGATCTTATTTTGTAGTGACAAAATAACGAAGATGCATAGGGAAATGTAGTGAAGTAGAACTAAAAGTTGACAGAAATATAAAAACTCAAGTAAAGTATAGATACTACCAAAAATACTTAAGTACTGTAACAAAGTACACTGAACAAAAATATAAACGCAACACTTTTGTTTTTGCTCCCATTTATCATGAGCTGAACTCAAAGATCTAAAACATTTTCTATACACACAAAAGACCATTTCCCTCAAATATTGTTCACTCAATCTGTCTAAATCTGTGTTAGTGAGCACTTCTCCTTTGCCGAGATAATCCATCCCACCTCACAGGTGTGGCATATCAAGATGCTGATTAGACAGCATGAATATTGCACAGGTGTGCCTTAGGCTGGCCACAATAAAAGGCCACTCTGTGTGCAGTTTTGCTTTATTGGGGGGGGGTCTGGGGTAGAGCTTAGATCGGGCCCAAAAAATTCAGCCAGACCTGGCCCGTGCACGTTATGTCCGGGACCAGCCCGGCCCGTCCAATTAACTGTAATTATTGGCCCGAACCCGATTTAAACCCGACATTTTTCAATAAGTTGGCTGTTATAATTAACGCTAAGAACACACCGAGCGCGTTAGTGCGGCGGAAGTCCTGCGAGTGTACTCGCAGGCACTTGACTGTCCACACAGGCAGTGCATTTCTCCTGCGCTCTCCACGCCGGTTAAACATCGACTCCACCTGTCTGTTCCTGTCAGTACTCGTTTTTTCACTTCAACAGGTCATTTTAAACATGGGTAAGTCCATATTTTCATCGTTTTTTATAACATAATAAGTTAATGACAATTTCTCATTGCATGTTCATGTATTGAGCATGTTGGGTAAACACTGAATGAGTAGGGCATATTTTTTGGAGGCACGGAAAGCCGCTGTCCCTCCCACTTATCTCTACCACCCCCTCCCCCCCCTCTCTCTCTTTCTGTATGTGTGAATTGCAACCCCCAACCTGTAGCCATTTCTCTCTCTCTCATATCTGACTCTCTCTCTCTCTCTCTCTCTCTCTCTCTCTCTCTCTCTCTCTCTCTCTCATATCTGTCAGAGGGGTGGGGGGTCCCGGCCCGACCCGGCTTGGGCCCGCGGGCCGGGTTGGGCCGGGCTCGGGCTCGGGCAGAGAATCTAAGCTCTAGTCTGGGGGGGTCAGAAAACCAGTCAGTATCTGGTGTGACCATCATTTGCCTCACGCAGTGCAACACATCTCCTTCGCATAGAGTTGATCAGATTGTTGATTGTGGCCTGTGGAATGTTGGTCCACTCCTCTTCAATGGCTGTGCGAAGTTGCTGGATATTGGCAGGAACTGGAAGACGCTGTCGTATACGCCGATCCAGAGCATCCCAAACATACGCAATGGGTGACATGTCCTGTGAGTATGCTGGCCATGCAAGAACTGGGATGTTTTCAGCTTCCAGGAATTGTGTACAGATCCTTGCAACATGGGGCCGTGCATTATCATGCTGC
>NC_065515.1:40039300-40049239 GCF_006386435.1 Epinephelus moara | reverse complement strand
CACCTGTGAGGTGGGATGGATTATCTCGCAAAGGAGAAGTGCTCACTAACACAGATTTAGACAGATTGAGTGAACAATATTTGAGGGAAATGGTCTTTTGTGTGTATAGAAAATGTTTTAGATCTTTGAGTTCAGCTCATGAAAAATATGAGCAAAAACAAAAGTGTTGCGTTTATATTTTTGTTCAGTGTATTATTACTTTGTCACATTACACCAACGGATACACAGGAGATGTGTAGGGAGACAAGACAAGACACAACTGTCGAAGAAAAGTAGTAGACAGTAAAAACAGAGCTTTTAATCAAGAACTGAGGGACTCTTAGGTTTTCACAGACTCTACTGATGTGTGTGACAGTGTGTTTGTGGGGGGTCCCCCACCCTGTTAGAAATTAACAAATCGCCTCCTACCCACTGAAGCACATTAAACTGTATCACAATCAATACATCCACTTTCATTACAGCCATGTGTGCGTGTGTGTGTATATGTTGTGAGTCTGTCTTTCAGTGTGTCCGTCTGTCAGTCAGGTAACAATCCCCTCCATCAGTTAAGTCACCTCTCCATATTGATCGGCTTTCCTAAAAATGTGTTTTCCATTGATTGACAGAGGAGTAATTAAATGATGGAGAGGGAGCCGGGGGCGCTCTGCATTGATTGGCTCCAGCAGGTTTAACAATAAACTGCATCTCAGATGTGAGGGCCTATTTAATAACCGGAGAAATTGTATTTTTATGGTGAATCACTGTCAACAACAGGTAGCATTCATTCCTCGGTAATTGCTACTTCTGGCTCTTCCCGTTGGACTTCACCCAGACTTCAGAGCAGAGAGGATCAGAGGGAAGGAGGTAGAGAGAGCTTGTCGTCAACAAGTTCCTGCCTCTCTCTCTGCTCTCGTTATCTCGCCGGCCTCGAAATGAACCCGCGTTCACAGCATCCTCCAAGAAACATGCTTTTTTTTCTTGCTGGGTGTCAGAATTTTCTGTGTGTGTGTGGAAGATGAAATGAAATGCAGCAGATCGGATTCGCTCTCGCAGCACTCCCAGGCCCCCGCTGCTGTGGAACTAGTGACCGGAGTTTGACTCCTGCGTTTGTCAAATCCTCCAAATAACCAATTTTTACAAGGAGATGGAGGAGATGAGAGAGAAGGGAGGGGGAAGAGGAAGTGGATGATAGTAAGCGGTGAATCGAGACGGTGCACTACAAAAGTCTTTCTTCACAAGCACTTTTTGTCTCCTGGTATTAATATTTATTGTCTATTTGTCATAAAAGTTTTTTTTTCTTTTTTGTTGTAAAAAATAAAGGCAGAAAATTGCCAGTGTAGTAAAACCAAGTAATATAGGTCAGGTTTTAATACAAGTTATCTTGTAACATGAATTTCTTGGAAATGAACAGAATACTTTTATCGATCCTGGAGGAAAATTACGTTTTACAGCAGCACAAACAAAAAAGCACATTCGAAAAAAATAAAGTATGTGCAAAACTAATGACATGTAATATATCAGAAGCAGCATAAATGTAATTAATCAATGCAATATGAAATTAGTAAATTCAACCTGTGATGTAAAACATTTTAAATTGTATAAGATATACAAAACAGTGACATGATACAATACAATAGCATAGTGTAAGACTGATGATAATACAGTAACCCAATGTGATATATACCTGCAGTAAATATTCTGTGATATGATACAATGCAAAACTGTGCACTAGAACCATGAAATATCTTCATTTAAATAAAATAAAATAAAATAAAATAAACAATGTTTGTATTGGAAACTTGGTGATATAATCTTTCTAAACAAGCTGATTTTGTGCTGGTTTTAATGTAACACTCACAAAACAAAAGGCTTAACCCTATCACCAGTTAAAAGATGAGAAAAAATAAAAAGTGTTTTCTCAGAATAAATAAATGATAAAATGCTAGTGCAGTAGTATTAAAGGTGCTGTATGTAAGAATGTGGCCAAAACGGTTACTGCACTCAAATTAAAAATACTGCTGCGAGTCGTGTCCGCCCCCCCTCCCCTACAGATTCGAGGTTGCTGGACAGCGGCACGCTGGAGACTGATTTGTTTGCACACGGACGGCTGCCGTGGCAGGGCCGTGTCGCCGCGTCCGTGATCTTCGGTTTTCCAGCGGACCATTCGAGCAAGTCCGGCTTCTCTGCTGCTAACGCTGCTGCCGGGATACAGCTGAGGAGGAGCCGCCTGCTAATGCTATGTACCAGGACACTGCTAATGCTGCTTGCCGTGCTGCTGTAGCTCAGTCGTAACTGTAACTGATGCTGAGACTCTACTGACTGCGTGACTGGTAGACGGCGGTGGGTGGCGCAACAGGCCAAAACAAATTCAAAACATAAACATGATTTGCAGACCGTAAAATATTTTTTTAATTGTGAATATTCTGGCTGTACTATTGTTGTCGGTGAGATCAGTATGTTATATGAACATTATTCCTTAGTCTCTGTGACATATTAGGAGGATTTTATGACTATTTGCTTTAGATTTCTTACACATAGCTCCTTTAATATAAATCAACTAAAAAAACACCTTGAAATTAATGACTGTACCTTGAAAATAGAGAGTGCACAGATGACCCTGGCCCAAGGCAAAGGGGGGGCCCATGAAAAGGTCTATGGTTGACCCTTAATGGGATCAAGTACAGTAATTTATTTACTGACTTATATCAAAGACAATACAAGTTATATGTATTTACATGATAAATAAATGTATTTTTATCATCGAAACACATTTCAACATGCCATCTGATGCTCCCACCCCCCCGCAAGTATTGTGAAATGGTGCAGTTCATCTAACATGGGTCAGGTACGCAATTGGGAGAGACTCACGAGTGCAGCTGATATAATCATATGAGTCAGACTGCAGCCTGATCAGAATGCCTCACCAAAAATCAGGAGCTCCTCATGGAAAAGTCAGGGTACAGAGAGCACAAGAAAATTAAAGGAGACAAATGTTTGGAAATAATAACACAGAGAAGCATCAGGTATGACAGGCAGGAGCTAAAGCTGAGAGGTGAGGCAGTGTAATTTTTACCTGCTATATCGGACTCCATTTTAAAGCTACAGTGAAAACAGGTATCATATTAAACTAGATGACCTAAGGCATCCATTGGTACATGTTTCGCTTTCTTGTCAGAGAGGGGGCTAAATCATGCTCCAAAGTTAGGCTAAATTTTAGCGACGGAAAAAGGAACATTGGCTTTTTTAAAAACGGTGTAGGCTATTTAAATAATTCTGCACACTGTGGTCCCTGAACAGTCCGGAAAACTGAGAGTTAACAGCCATTTACTAAACTATTTCGGTATTACACATTATCTGACCAATATTTATTTCATGTAGCCCTTGATTGAATGAATAAAAATATTTGTTTACCCTTGATTTGATCTTATGATTTAATACCTTGCAGTAATTTTTTTAATCAATGTTTGATTTCACACAAGTGACTACCTCTGCTTTTCAAAATAAGAAAATAAGGTTTTAACATGGAGTAGATAGTATAAAATATAACATTTTTCCATAGTGATATGTATAGTAATCCTCTCCCCTCCAATGACTGTGGATGAGGGACCCACTTTTAGAAATGTTGTCCCGGTCTGGCCTGGAAACACAACTTTGTGGACAAACTTTTTCGACCAAGTTGACTTGATAAGATGATTATTGCAGTGTGGAAGGGAGTTATGCACAGTCATGGAACTCAAATAGATCGTACTGACATTTTTAAGACCGGATCCCTCTTACACCATCTCTGCCAAATTTGAGACCCAAAGTTGTATGTTTACTTTATTTCATTCATTACCATCTTTTAGTTTGTCAGGCTAATGTGATGCATTGACTACACCCTGTTTGTTTCCCTGTTCCTGCTGAGCATTACAAATCTACTTGCAGCAAATGGCACACTTGGAGAGGGAAATAAAAACTGCTGCAAAACTCACACTTGAAATGAACCAATACTGATACTTAATAATTCAAAATGATCAGGTCGCAGAACGTGTGGTGAAGATAAAGGGAAACATCAAAAGAAATAGAGTTTGAGAGCAAATAATTTGAGCCATAACTTTAGTAAATTCTGCTCTGTAAATTGAATTGACTTAAGAGCCCCAGAAATCAGCCTGATAAGTTTAGCAATCATCTTTTGATATTAATAAAAATAACAAAACTCTTGCACCCAATTAAGAGAGTAAGAGAGACAGATGGAAAGAAAGAGAGTAATAGAAAGGTGAGGTAGGACAGAGCAGTGGGGTGACTACATGGCTGTGACAGAGATGGAGGTGGTGAAAAAAAGAAGGCTGAGTGTAAAAGCGGTGACAGAGGAGATGGCAGGGGTTACTGCTGGTGACTGCTCGTCCCTGCTGACACACCTAATGAGCCAGCTGCATGGCTGCTCTGCTCTCACAGGAGATAATTAAAACTAGAGTGATGCAGCGGCTGGAGCCACAGCCGGGCAGTGGATGGAGACTTGAAGGGCCTCACTCTTTGATAAGAAACCGTTCACAGACAACTCGACTGAAGCCTGTGGGCTCTCTAGATATCTCTCAGGATGCTCTGAGAAATCTATGAAAAATGCTAGACGCACTGACCCGTCGTTCACCCCTTCCCTGTATGAGGCAAGTCTGACAGATTCATAGAAAAGTGGGAAAAACGCTCTGTAACGCACCACTCGCTGCAAAACCTTTCTGATGTCTCGGTGCCTCGTCAGGATGTGACAGCAGTTGTAAACACATCGTGGCAGCCATGATGCTGGCAGCGGTGGCTGCGGCGATGCTCTCTTTGTCTGTCAGTGTGTGTGTGGCAGGACTCCTGGATAATGAGGGTGACTGTAGGGTTGTTGTAAAATCATGTGAGAGGGCCTAGGGTTGTAGTCAGGATACCTCCTATGGGGTGTGAAAGGTGCGCAGCTCTAATCAGACTCTTCAGGCTGCTGCTCTCTCTGGCTCTCTCTTGGGGTGAAGCTCCCCAGTGGGGCTGTTTAAAGCTCTGATAGAAAGAGAATAAAATATTTAGAGCTTTATACACTGGCAGCTACAAAGAGATAATGATTGACGTGTAAACTTGTCTGTGTGTATTTGTGTCAGCACTGACCTGCATGTGAACTGAGCCTCATTCACAGTGTCACAGTTCTGTTTAACTCACATATTTGTGAAGCCAAAGTTGAGTTAAGAAGGAACTAATCATTTGTAGGGTAGACGGCTGCGCAGAGAGGTGCACTAAAAACACTTTTTAAAGTTAGCAAAAGTTTTGGTTAAAAGATAGACTGTATAATAATGGACATAGCAGTGATGTCACCCATTGGTTTGTGGACTGCCAGTTCGATGAGTTCAGCATTTTGGCTGTGGCCATCTTGGTATGTTGCCAGACGTGACCGTATTAGGAAGAGTGTTCAAGTGTTCTGATGACTTTGGTTTTAATTAGTTATTTGATTCCATTAAAAGGGTGACATGACTGACAGCTGTGTGTGCCAAACAATGTGCCCACGTTCAGTGGCTTTATACCATTTTATACCATTTGTACTTTATACCATTGAGATCTCTACTGCGCAGACTCTGGCAACAAATGACGTCAACATTAGATGGCAAGAGCCGTAGCCAGGATATTTGTCCTCATTTTTGTACAGTGGGAGGAAGTGGAGACATGTTGTCCATCTTTCAATACAGACTATGATTGTAAATCATATAATATCACAGAATTATACTCAGTAACAGTAATACAACATTTTTTCTGCCACATAGCACAGTTATTAATTGCATGCCATCTCTGCAATAGGCTACAGTAATCCAGTGGAGACCTAAATTATTGATATATTTCAGTTTCGATCCAGTTTACTGCAATGTGCTACTATGAAGTAGCTCAGGCCAGCCACCAAGCAACTGTGTATGGACTGCCACATATTGATTTTCTATTTTTTAGTATTTATAATGGCTATTTTAAACTATTTAATATGACTAAAATCATATTTTATTGTAGAGCTGCTCTTTGCACATTGATTTTCTCAGCCCCTTTTTACCCCGCTCACTCTATTTCTGTTCATCAGACCACAAATGAGACAAGCTACAAGAGATTTGATGAGAACCAAATTTTTTAATAAATGATTAGTAATGTGGAGCTAAATGAAGCAGTGATGAAGTATAGAGATGTACCAGAGTAACAGGTGCGTTACTGCTACACTTCTAATCATATACTGTTGTTGTGTTCTCCTCAGAATATTCATACGAGTGTAGTAAAAGGAGCTTGATCAGTTTACAGTTGTATAATGTCTTATGTGGCTATTTATGAGTTTTGTGATGTCTGAGAAAATAACCCTGATGATGTCAAAGTGATGTCATCTGGGTTATCTGAGTTTGTGGAGTAGCTGGCAGAAAAGGAAAGTATAGCAGGGATACTATCAAGCTGTGTGAGGTGAGGTAAGGTACTTGGAACAAGAAATTAGAGTCTAAGGGTTCAGTTTTGATTTGTGTTCTTTTTTTCCATATACCAGGAGTACCTTTTAAATTTGAGCTTGTGGCCAGCAGATACCTGCCTAAATCTTTCATTTTGGCCTTGGGAGTGTCGTACATCTCCTGTGTCACATTAGGTATTTATTTTTTTGAGCAGCAAAAATCAAACGTACAGATAAGTCATCCCTACTTAATGTACCATATATGATATCAAGCAGAGATCAGTTCTCAGTAGACGCTCCACATGCACTGACCTCAGTTGCATGGCAGGTACTGGTGAATCAGTCTCAGAGCTGTGGACAGATGCCTGCTGAATCCCCTCCCCTTATTGATATTCTTCTGGCTGTGCTCTGAGTGGATCTGTGGCAGAGAGTCAGGAGCTGCAACCAGAATGGGAGGATTACTGGGTTGCACCCAGTCACTGACAGGGATTCAACATAATCACACTATTTCATTGTGCTGCACCTCTGGGAAAGTTGTGGGTTTCTGTGTATGTGTGCGTGTGATTGTGTGTGTCCAACAGTCTGGGGGAAAAAAGGGGTGGAAGGGAAGTGATAGAGTCACGCTACATTCTGTCTGCGGCTGACGGCAGGATTTAAGACCAGAGCTTCCAGTAGACTGGAGCTTCTGCAGGGTCTGCGTCCTCATATGGATCACAACGTTAAAGCTGCAAAGATCTGAGTTTTGTTTTGTTTTTTTGATTTTCAAGAAGTAAAGTTCTGCTAATTTGGTGATAAACACATTTCATTTTCATAAATCTTTCACAATAAAGTCCCCCATTATTTTGTTAAGTAAAAGCTGTTACTGTGAAGCAGCAAAATGAGGAAATGTTGGGTTTTCATCAGCAATAAATGAACACGACTCCCGTTCAGCTGAAAGCAAACATTAAATGGTAAGATAAAGCATATATCATAAGTACAACCAGAATGCATTAAAGTAACTAAACTCCAAAACACAGAGATTCAATTAGAAGCTACAAAAGTAGTCAGAGCTGAACACATAAAGACTGTTAAAAAAATCTTTCTCTCTGGTCTTCAGTGCAGTTGAGTGTGGCAACACACACACTTGTCTCAGGGGGAGAGGGAGGGTTGGCTGTAGTCAGTGAGACATCAATGTTAAAGGAGCAATAAGCGAAATTCATCATTTCTAGATTGAAGGAATTAAAAAATTGCTATGTGAAGAACTAGAGGTGTAATTTCATCTGGAATATAGCATGACCTCACACACCCTCTCTCTGTGTTGATTAGGGCTGTCAACGAATATTCTAAATTCGAATTTAAATTCGAATTTGAAAAACAAATGGACCTTCGAATGTGAAAATTGATATTCGATTGTGGAGAAAAAAAATAGACCAGAAAATAGACCAGACGGCGAAACGATCGCTGCAGGGTGCGAGCTGGCCACGGAGCTGCGCAGCGCGGCTCAGCCGGTGTGGATGACACAATCGGTTAACATGGGCGCTGAAAGGAAACTGGCTTTGCTTCTCGGCGCTTCGAGGCTATTCGCAGCGCTTTCGCAGGCGGTGTGGCCTGACGGGTCAGAGGGGGGGGGCGAGCGAGAGGTCCGCGGTTGTTTATAACGTAATGTTATAGATAATTGTTTTATGTGTTTAAATGTGTAGGTATGTAAATGTTTTCAAAGATGTTTATGTTGAAATAAAAATACCTACAAGTAGTTATGTTTCCTTGTATAAATACATATACAAGTATGTTTCATTGTATTAGTTTGCCCTCTTGTGGACATAATGCGGAAAAAAAAAATATTCGAATGGTTCGAACCTATGAGTTATTTTTAGAAGGAATATTCGAACGTCATTTTTGAGCAATTTTGACAGCCCTAGTGTTGATCTCCAGCCCCTTGTTTACAAGCCGGTCCGGCTGCGCGTTCATGTACGTTCATGTGAATCCCCCCCCAGAGCCCTTGGCCCTCCCTCCCTATAAAAGGCTACAACCAGTGAGCAATGGCAGCACGTATTTTCGAAGCGAAATGGCGGAGAGCGGAATGAAACGTTCACCTGAAGACGACAAGGATCCGACATTACCTCTTAAGAAACAATGGTTGTTGGTGAAGAAGTTGTCGGATAAAGAAATGGTGTAATGTTAATTCCTTCTTTATCCCTTCGGATAAAGAAGGGATTAACATTGGCCTTGCATTTCCAAGGTGGAGAGCACTGCACTGCTCTGTCCCAGCAATGGGTCAGGCGTTACGGTTGTGTTAGGTGAGTAGCCCAGCATCCCAGCTAACATTTGCAATTAGCATTGTAAAATGGGGAACTGCCCATTGGTTCGACAGCCCATTGGTTTGACATCTCATTGTTCCGACCATATTAAACTCATTGTTCCGAAGTCCGTTCCGAAATCATCATGATGCCCTGTGGTTAAGGTCTGGTTAGGTTTAGGCACAAAAACCACTTGGTTAGGGTCAGGAAAAGATCATGGTGTGGGTTAAAATGAAAAAGAAAGTGACAAACAGATAAGCCGTGAGCCTGCTCCGCCTCAAGCCGGTCGCGGCGCACCATACGCCTGCCGCAAGCTGTTCAGCACCGCGGACAGTCGGACTAATGGGATGTCGAACCAATGGGCTGTCGAACCAATGACATGGACCCTGTAAAATGTAGCCCGGCGGGCAGCCTGGCGGGCTGTGTTTAGCTATTTCCCCTGCCTACTTCAATGATGATGGTACCTGTAATAAATGTAATATATTTGCTGAGATGGAGGCAAGGCTCAGTGACTAGAAGAGCTGGTAGAAGCGCTCCATAGCTTTAAGTTACTCAAGTAGCCGTAGTAGCTCTAGTGCTAACTCCAGGAGCTAACGCTAACGTCCCTACTCTTCTCCGTGAGCTGGAGCCCATGAACCCGCCAGGCTCACGGGCTCATGGAGAAGAGTAGGAACGTTAGCGTGGCAGCCGACTAGTGCTAACGCTAACGTCCCTATTCTTCTCCGTGAGCCTGGCGGGCTCACAGCTCCGGCTCACGGAGAAGAGTAGGGACGTTAGTGTGGCAGCCGACTAGTGCTAACGCTAACAGGAAAGCAGGGATATAGCTAAACACAGCAGAGACTGAGAGTGAGTGAAAGACATTGCTAACTGCTAAACTAAGTCAAACTAAGTTGGCTGTTTATGTTTTATTTCCTCACCCCTGTGGCAGCTGTTGTGTGCTGGGGCAGCAGGCTGAGAGCGGCGGACGCCAACAGACTCAACAAACTGATCCGCAAGGCCAGTGACATTGTGGGAACGGAGTGTGACTCTCTGATGGTGATGTCAGAGAGGAGGATGCTGTCTAAGTTACGAACTATCTTGGACAATGTCTCACACCCACTACACCATGTGCTGGTCAGGCACAAGAGTACTTTCAGTGGGAGACTCATACCACCAAGATGTACCACTGAGCGCCACAGGAAATCATTCCTGCCTGTGGCCATCAAACTGTACAACTCCTCCCTCTGAGTGGCCCTGAGACTTTTTCACACACTGCAATAATCCAATGTAACT
>NC_065515.1:40036307-40039132 GCF_006386435.1 Epinephelus moara | reverse complement strand
CTCAGGCTCCACTTCACTCAGCTGCCAGCACAGCCAGTTAGCCTCCCCTAGCTTCCCAGCTAACATTAGCCCTGGCTCTCCGTCTGGATCCAACCGGAGCACCGAGCCCTGGTTTGTTATTCAGGTTAATGTGGGAAGAAGCAGCGGGTATATCGGGCAGCTGAGTGAAGTGGAGCCTGCGGAAGAAACACGGGACCGTCTGAATGTAACAGTCCGTGGAGAGGCTGCGGTGCTTGGCTGCACAGACGAGGCGAGTGGGGTGGGGGTGGAGAGCAGAGGTAGAGGGAGGTGTGGCTCATGACACACTTTGTTTTGGTCTACAGGCAGTGCACAACAGCAAACCTAGCGGTGAAATGATTTCGCTTTTTGCCCCTTTAACTACTTGGAGGTGGTTGGGTGTGCTTATCACCCAACTCTGTAGATGGTGCATTTTGGGCGCAGCTTGGTGCGATTTGGCATGTTAACACTGACAAAGAAAATGCAAATCCGAGCGGCATTGTTTCCCTCGGCAAGGCCAAAATTCCCAATGGAATAGGCCTTTATGACCCCCAAGGTGCATTTCAGCAGAAAACATGCAATCACCAAGCTTAAAATTCTGCCTAATGACATTCTCTGTTAACGGCGGGGGAAAGCTTAAGACCATGGTGTTGATAAAACAAACTAGAAACCATCTTCCAATCAGTCTCACAGTCCAATCAATCTACAGTGATTCCTGACTTATACTTAAAAACTGTTTGTCTTAAGTTTCATCATTTCATTCATTCATTCATTCATTCATCTTCTAACCGCTTCATCCTCTTGAGGGTCGCGGGGGGGCTGGACCCTATCCCAGCTGACATCGGGCGAGAGGCAGACAACCATTCACGCTCACATTCACACCTACGGACAATTTAGAGTTATCAATTAACCTGCATGTCTTTGGACTGTGGGAGGAAGCCGGAGTGCCCGGAGAGAACCCACGCTGGGAGAACATGCAAACTCCACACAGAAGGGCTCCCACACCCGGGATCGAACTGGCAACCCTCTTGCTGTGAGGCAACAGTGCTAACCACCACACCACCGTGCCGCCCGTCTTGAGTTTCACTTATAGGATTTTCCCTATCTTTCTATTCCGGAAACAAATCCTAATATCATGGATATGTCCAATACTGTCGCATACCTCCTACAGTATCTTCTCTTACAAAATCCTAACTATAGCTGTAAATTCAATTCTCCAGTTGGCACTTGTCCTGTCATGCTTCTATCTATGTTTAGAATGTACCGGTACGCTAATTGTAGGGATGCACCGAAATGAAAATTTGTTGCCGAAGCCGAATAAAATTAAACACTTGGCTGAATACAGAATACCGAGTACCGAATACCAAATGCCGTTGTTTAGTTTTTCATTAGTTTTTGCAGATGAACCCCCTCCAGATTAGTGTTACCAAAATTGGGACCCATGGTACGATACCAGTGAAAGTATCATGGTTCTGAGTAGTATCACGATACCACAGCGAAAATGAGGCAGATGTGCCTTTTGTCATTTATAAAAAGATAAATCACTTTTCTGTAATACATCACTGATATTTCAATGGAATAAATTACTTACTGACTTATTCATACTTCAAAAACAGCATCAATAAGTGATTAACATAGGGATCAAAATAAAATAAAAAAAATAGAATAAAAATCAACCAGCCACCCTCCTCCCCTGACAAGTAAAGTCCCTCCATAAGTAAAGAACAGTCCCTTCATAAGTAAAGAACAGTCCCTTAAGTGCGGTGAGTTTTGTGGACCGTTACCTGCCACAAAGAGAGAAATGTAAACGGCTCGTTTCTCCTCTGACATGTCACATACCTGTGTGCCGCCACGGCTCGGCTGTCCAGGTACTTTTGGGCAGTCATGACACCAAGAAGAGGAAATTATTAGACCTGGAGCCAGGCTTCTTGGTTGCTGGTAAACCGTTATCTTGTGCCACAGAGCAGTATGGCCGCTGTATTTGACAAGAATACATTCCTGCCTGTGTGTGTGACCCCCGTTCAACCCACAACCGACAGGATTCGCCTTTCATTTCTGCTGCTGGTTGAAATCTGTCGCTCAGCGTGCTGAATGATTTCTTTTGCTCGCACAAAACTATTTTTAGTCACAACTGCCGACATTTTACTCCGTCCGTCACCACACGCTGTTTGATTGCGTCATCACAACACGCCGCTATTATTTGGCCTTGCTTTTCACTTATTCCACCGAATACCAAATGTGTGTTTTTTTGCAATATTTGGCTGAATATATTCCGTTACCAAATATTTGGTGCATCCCTAGGTTATTGACATGGACAAGCCATAATATCAACAGCTCTCACTCTTCACTGGCTAGCTAACTTGCTATCATGGACAAAGATAAAATGGGTGCTCAATTTTACCAAAATTTGGGATTCCAAATTTGGAGAATCCCAAATTTGGGACAGTTCTGTAAAAGCTACATTCTCATCCCAAGATAAGTTTTTTTCCCTGAATGCAGTTTCTGTAATGAGGTCTCTATGGTGTAAAGTGGAAGGCTGATGGGCCATTCAGGAATTTCTGCCCTCCGACCCCCCCTTACTCAGAACACACCCATCTTCAAACTTGGCCGCCATTTTGCTCTCATCTACATACCTTGGGTGCGTCCCAAGTCTCTTAAATTATTGCTAGTGCTACTGCTAGCCGACTTTGCTAGCTGTTTAGCCCCTCCCACCTAGGAAAAAATGCGAGGAGCTAGCGCTAGGAGCGATGAGCGAGCATTGTCGGTTTAAGAGACATGAGACGGCCTTACTCTGAAGCGTCACGTGAAGCGACGTCCATTCCTGATGA
>NC_065515.1:40032756-40035417 GCF_006386435.1 Epinephelus moara | reverse complement strand
CTCTCGACCATCCTAGCTCGTAGCTGCTTAAAGCTTAATGCTAGCTCCTAGCGCTAGCTCCTCGCTGCACAAATAAGAGACTTGGGACGGCCTAGAAGATGGCGGACCTCGAACGACTTCCGGTTCAAGCGAGGAGCTAGCAGTAGCACTATAAAAATAAGAGACTTGGGACGCACCCCTTGATAAATCTGTCTACAGATGGACACACACACACACACACACACCTGGTAAAATACTCTTCCTGGAAAACCTGCTCCTGTGGTAGTTCATGCCACAAAAGGTGCCTCCAGGATCATGTGGGGCGGCAGTAGCTCAGTCCACAGGAACTTTGGTTGGGAAGCGGAGGGTCACCTGTTCAAGTCCCCGTTCCCAGTTCACATCCTGAGCACTGCCGAGGTGCCCTTGAGCAAGGCACCGGACCCCCCTGCTCGGGGCGCCTGTCATGGGCAGCCACCTCACTCTGACATCTCTCCACTTAGTGCATGTATAGGTCCTGTTTGTGCATGCGTGTGTTCGGACCTGTGTGTAATTCACAACAAGAGTGAAAAAATGTAATTATTGATTTAAATTAATTTGATTAATAAAGTATATTAAAAAAATAATTAAATAAAAGAAAAAAAATGTTTTGCCATGATGACACATAGACAAACTTACAAAGCCTAAACAATACGTGCCGTTGTGATATTGTCGCAGCTGGTAATAAAACGGTCTACATGTTAGATTAATTTACTTTGGGATTCTGGATCAGTTTTGTTTTGATTCAGTAACTATATCTTTTTTTGGCATCCATCCAAACCATTTAATTAAATGTAACAAACCCTTTTTAGAGATGCATGTGTTATGGGTCAAGATGCGACCTCACTGGCTCACTGGCGTGTTAAGTGAAGCATGATCTCAGCTTTCAAATCAGTAAAAACTCTACTGTTTATGTGTTGTGATCTTTTTAACTGTTCAAGGACCCTAGTTTCGCAATGACCATTTAAGCTGTGGTGGGTAGGGGAAATATAATAAATAAATAAATAAATCAATAGAAACAATGCCCTTACCCAGCTCAGGTTACCTGAAAATTCCTTTCATCCACTGAACTTCAAATATCACTCAGAAACTTTAGCCTGCCTTTCTTTCAGTGGCATTCTGTATGGTTGGCAAGTGAAAGCTTAAGATGTGGATTGAATAGATGAATGCTTACATATTACAGACAGGGACAGAGGGATGTCGTATGCTGTAAAGCCCTGTGAGGCAAATTGTGATTTGTGATATTGGGCTTTATAAATAAAATTGATTGATTGATTGATTGATATTACTGATATTTTGCTGCTGGACTGAAGTTGCAGTTGGACTTGAGGCAGAAACCTCACAAAGTAGATTAACAAAACCAAAACTATCTGCATGATAGCAGTTTGAATTTTTTAAAATCATTTCGGTAAATTGATCTTTAAAAATAATTTAATGCATTTATTTGTCATATCCACAAAATAAAAACACATTGTGTCACAGAAATCGTAACAATACCATGTGTCCTCTTTGCAGAGTGGGAGCTGCACATAAAAGCTGTCCCAGTTACAGTGGTGTTTAAATTAGATACTGTACGACTTCCCTTTCATCATTAAGGTGAATCACGCCAGCAGACTTCCACCATGTGACCCCTGAGGGATTCAGTAGGAAGAAAAACTTGCTGTGATGTTTTCATTTATATTTGCAGCTTGAGCCTCTCACAGCGAAGTCAACATTATATAACTTCAGATGTGACCTGCATCCTCGCTGACTCGCCGCCAATCGACTTTTCACTTCACTTTTAGCTCTGAACTCACTGACACCAAACACTCACACACTCCCACTACCTGGCTTAGACACAAACACACATCACAACGTACACACACACACACACACACACACACACACACACAGAATGATGCATTCAAAAACATCCTCTCCTAGAAATTGATGCACATGAACACTATTTCTCACACATGCCCACGGATTGACGCATTCAAATGTTACCAGGAATCACAGCATAAATAGACTCAGACCCCCTCCATTTCAACTCCAACCATCCATTAACATGCTGACATCTCCAGCATTCCTAAGCAACAATTACCTCATTGCTACATCTTAAAGGATAATTCGGGTGTATCACAATTTAGACCTGGGTGGCATGTTACAGTGGTTAGCACTGGTTCAAATCCATCTCCAGGGGCATTTCTGTGTGGAGTTTGCATGTTCTCCCTGTGTCAGCAGGTTTTGTTTTTTGTTTTTTTAGGTTCTCTTGCCTCCCCCGACAGTCCAAAGACATGCAGGTTCGGTTAACTCTTGACTGTAAATTGCCAGTAGGTGTGAATGTGAGCATGAATGGTTGTCTGTCTCTATGCAGAAGTGCCAAAAACTGCAGACCCTCTAATGGCTGCTGGCTCCAAAATACAGTCAGTCTCCATAGACCCCCATGTTAAAATGCTCAACTTTACAGCAGAAGTAAACATGTTTACAGCCTGGTATAAAAATGGTTTTGGACTCTATGGGCTCTAGTTTCCCAGCACGGCGCAGGGTGGCGAACCCCGCGCAGAGCTAGTTTCGAGCAGCGCAACCCGAGGCGCGCTCAGTTTGGTAGTTTGGCAGACCGAGGTGCGCTGAGATGGGTGTGGCGGCGCAGCAGGGGGAGGTGTC
>NC_065515.1:40013859-40032618 GCF_006386435.1 Epinephelus moara | reverse complement strand
TCTCAGCCAACCACAAACAGCCACAGCATCAGATAGGGAGTATATATTCAGCATCTGTCATCTTAGAAAAGTCAAAAGAAAAGAAACCGAGTAAGACTGGGAGAGAGAAAGAGAGAGCGCGCGCGCACGAGAGAAACGCAACACTGATTTACAGTTGTGGTGACCTCCTCCCAGGCTACCTTTGCATCATCAGCCCGTGGAGGTCTGCTCGCAGTTCTGTATATTCGGACACTGCGAGCTTGGACCTCCCGGACCAAAAAATCAGTTTCCTCCTGGTAGAAGTTTGGCCATCTGACACTGCTGCTATCTTCTGCCATGGCGAATTGAGTAAACTCTCATTACGCCATCGCGCGGCGCATTTAAGGGCGAGGAGAGGGCTCATTTGATTGATGTGATGTGTGTAAAACCCACTCCACGCCTTCTCGCGGACGGAGGTGGGAAAGAGGAGTAGCTGCGCAAGGCGCACGGTGTGCCAAACTTGCAAAATCCACCTGGCCACACCCAATTGGGGAAGCGCAGGTGCGCTGCGCCCCCGCCTCGCCCGGTCTGCGAAACTAGAGCCCTATATCTAATTTTAACATTCATCACAACTGTACGGTATTCATCTACATTTTTTAAGACACTGATAGTGTCCTCGGCTTCTCAGTCAGATCCATCCCTCACTCCTCCACAGCTCCACCCTCTCTTCCAAATACAGTCACTTCTGGCTCCAAATAGCAAGATGACGGTGGTTGAAAAACTTCAGGTTGCTACATCCATTACTTTATACAGGCTGTGGTTACAATGATTGTCTTGGTGGTAGTCTAGTGACCTGTCCAGGTGTACTCTGTCTCTTGCCCAATGTCACCTGACATAAGCTCCAGCCCATCCCCACTACCATGACCCTGAATAGGCTGCCCGTCCTCACTTCCTACTCATCAAAAAACTCATTTGCTGGTGATCTCCATGTCAGAGACAGATGCAGAGAGGCACATTTGCAGTTTTATTAAGCACCATGCATATCAGTTTTAGAAGCAGCGGGTAAGAACCCAAGTTGTTAAATACCACAGCTTTGTCAGTGGACATTGATATTAGAGTTGGGCGCAGAGAGGCCCCCTTTGCAGCGGTATGAAATGCACTAGTCTGTGGCAATTTGAAATGCAGCTGCAAACTACTGTAATATAAAGAAGGACAGTCCTTATAGGGAAGGTGGGTGGGGGGTGGATGGATAAAACATACCTCCGACTTTCACCCTAACTAGGTGATATTTGTGACCTGTGCATGTACTACTGAACTGTGGAAAACAGCAAATCAAAGACGACATTCACATCCAACACCACAGAGCATCACCCACCCTCCCCCACAAGTCATGTGATGACACCTAAGCCAGCTCCATTAGTTGAGATTTGGTAGAAAGCCTTGGGGAGAAGCAAGTAACTAAATGGACCTTGAGTTAGGATTATTACATTAGATACTAATGTTGCTGTGTCTGCTGAGTGTGAAAATGAACTAAATTTGCTATATTGGCCATATCAACATTGAAAGATAAGGACTGAGTGTCTGTCAGCGTATTACAGAGATCTTCTGCACCTAAGAGGCCAAAACAATCTGTTAAAGAAAGCTTTAAGTGCATAGTTTCATCCATTCTAAACCCACGTGAAAGCCAAAAAGACTAGCAAGCAGGTTATGATTCAAAGCTCTACACCAACTGGGAAAATGTTGACAGAGAAATCTCACTACTCCTTCACAAACTGCTGTCAAGATCCCCTTTAGCAAGGCAGTATGGAACTGAACATGAGAGAGGGCAACAAGTGTTGTAACTTCTCCTTGAAAAAATATAAGTTGTTGAAAAGTCTATGTGATGGAATTAATGAGCGGTATAACACTGAACAGCACTGTTCTGCAGAAGATGTGACCTGAGGTCCACCTTTTTCCTCAACAGCATGTATGAACCATATGAACAGACCGATGAGTCATTTCATACAGCAACAGAAGGCTTTATGCATGCTTCTCTGTACATCGCATTCTCCTGAAGGTCGAGTACAAAAGCAGCAGAGACAGAAAACTTTTTACAGCAGCCAAAGCAAAGAAGACTTCATCTGACAAGGATATAAGTGCACAGAGTTGATGTGTCCTCAGTTGCTCTTCTTGTTTTCTTTGTGTAACTTTATGTCTTACATTATGCTAATGTTACAGCTCTGTGTTTACGGTAATCATGCTCAATTGGTATTTGCAATTATGCCAAGAAGTGTAGGGTACCAGGGGAATAAAGGAATGAATTGAATAAAAAAAAATACAAAGAGCCAAACAAAAAAAAGCATGACACACAAAAGGCTGCTGCTGTGTCCTGGATTCGGTGTCCTCAACTCCCCTCATCACTATCACTGTTATACAGTGCAGTACAGGAGGCCATTTTCTCCTCTTTGTATTAATCTCTCTCACTGTCTGCATTGCCATTCCTCCCAGAGTTCATTGCTTGGCGGGGAGCTACAGGTGTCCGCCCAGTGCCCCGGTATCGCACCATATGTGTCTGTACTGGGGGATCAAACACGGCGACATAGAGAGATTTCTCCCTCTGATGTTTTTCATGCTGTGTGCCAACCCCAGAATACACACCTCCACCAAATCACTCATTCATTCTCTCCCAGTGGGGAGGAGGTGGGAGTGTTCTGGTGGAGCTCCGCTCAGCGTGGGGAAGGTGTTTCTTTGAAAAGATGGGTGAGGACGACCACACGTCACACGATCCAACAGCATGGGAGGCGAGAAGAGAGAGGGGTGAAATCCAGGCTGATCTATTTTTGCAAAAGGTTTATATATAGAAAGAGATACAGAGGACATGGGTGGTTTTAGACAGCTGAAATGGAGGTGGAACTTATGGTCATGCTTCAAAAGTAAATGAACCTTTTTTAAAATCATTTTGACATTTGTGAATGACAGCGGTACTAAATATCCAGCATGACTGTGAGTTGTGCGGTTCACCTCATTTGTCCAGATAGGGATGGTAAATTAAAAAATATGTAATATTGTACATTAAATATGTCTGTTTGTACTGTTCTCTAGCAAACACTATTTCCTACAAGCCCGGGGGGCGCTTCACAAACATAAAAGTAAATATTGCTCATGTGATGGCAAATGGCAGAAGTCACATGCATAGGCAGATTATGAGACAGTAGACCCCTGAGCAGAGATTTGCAGAAGGCCCCACCACCTCTCCTACACAGGAACAAGACACACAGAATTGGTGGTGGTTTGCTGCTTTTGTTGTATTTTTTTTGTATCGCTTTGTAGTTGTTATGCATTTTTTTTTTTTTTTTGTCTCTTTGTGATAATTTTGTGTGTGGTCATTTTGTGTCTCTTTGCAGTTTCTTTGCATCTCTGTGTGGTGTTTTTGTGTCTCTTTGTGATCATTTTGAGTCTCTTCCTGGTTAGTACGTGTTCATCTGAGGGACAATTTGCAGAAGGAGGCCAGGGGAGCCCCTGAGACTTTGGGCCCCCGGGCCTGTGCCTCATAGGCCCATTTAAAATGATAATTGATGTACCCCTGGACAGTTGCAGTTCTAATGTCAGCAGCTTGACAGACTGAGGACAGTCCAGAGAGAAATGAGAATGGACAGTGAGGACCAAATGCTGGTGATTATTTGAGCAAATTTGTTGGACAGATGATGTTAGAAGAGAAAAAGCGTGAATATCATGGATAAAAGAGAAGCATCCATCTTGAATTTGTCAACTTATACACTGGAAAAAATTCAGGAAAAGCTACAAAGAGGTCTAAAAAAAGGACAATTGTCCTTTATCTTTGAGCCTGTTTATACCTGGGGCCTCATTTATAAAACTGCACAGGAAAGGTGACTTAAGGTGATGTATGAACAAAGCACACAAAGTGCTTACGCACAAAAATATCCTGATTTATAACACAGTGCCTGTTTTCCTTTATAAATCACAATCAACTCGATATGTGGCATAAGTGAACAAGCGTCTTGCGCCACCCATAGGGTGGCAGTCAGAACCGGCTCATAAGCCACTCGTTGGCCAGTAGGTCTGGCTGGTCCCTGAATATCCACTCCTTCCGGATGTCTCCCATCCATCACATCCTCTAACAGTGCCAAATAATCCATCGTGCATCTTTGCGCACTGTGAATGCTGCTTTTTATGCCCACCCGTCAACTGATTGATTGCATGTGAAAAGGAATTCTCTGATTGTAACTGAGGGGCAATTTTGGCCAACGAACACGTGAGATAAATATTGATACACGTTATATGTTTACACTTTTTCTGACAGTGACACATCTTTTTCAATGACATACAACACATTTAACTCACAGAGATAAAAAGATTAAAAAGCCATAAAACAAATTTTAAAACACAATATATTGGCTCATATAGGATAACAGTGACACTCTGCACTCGTATCTGCCCGACCAAGGCATCAAAAATGGCAGCAGCGTACACTCGATTTGTCCAACTGTTCGCATCATTATTTCACAGACCGAAGTTCATCAGATTATCTCATGATTAGAATATACCCGAGGAGTTCTTTTAAAATAAAGATATCTGCTTGTATTTAGTCTCCTAACTCGTGTTTTTTAATGTGTGCACACCATCAGTCAAAGATATGTTTGTTTATTCATATTCATCCGTTTTTGCAAGTGTGCTCTTCATAAATAAAATGTGAGAGGTCATATCTGTCTTCATTTTACACAATGATATCCGATTCACAACCCTTCTTCCTTTTATCTATCTACCACGGGGGTCGCAGTTTCTTGTATCAACAGTTTTTGTGCGCAGGTCGTACATGGGTCAGAGCTTTCGTGGAAGACTGCAAATTTTACAGTCAAGTTTGATTTTTTATAAATCCCAGAGTTGTGCATACGCAACATTTATAAATGAGGCCTCTGGTATTAACATGTTTTGGTGATCAGATCACAAGTGGACAGCCGAGACACATTGCTGTTCACACCTGTGCCCATTACGCGTCTCCAGCTGACCGCTGGAGCTGGTTCAGCAGAACTCCACACGATTCCTTCCAAAGGGCAAAACGATAGATGTTTATGCAACACTTCAACCATGTCCTGCACTGAAGACCTTGTCGGAGATGCATCAGAACGCATTAGAGTTTGAACCACAAAATATATGTTGTCAAATGCATGCCAGACCACCTCAGTTTGAGTGATCAGATCACAATGCATCTGTATGGTCGTTTAGTCTTGTAATTGCACGCTCATGTTAATAGAAAATATAAACAGGGCCTTTGTTGAAAGCACAAAAGTTCCCAATTAAAATACAAATCAGACTCTGTAGCAGATACCCAAAAGACACATACTGGGATCATGGCCGTAAACCTTACTCTGGACATTCCTATGAAAGACCACACATGCATTAGCCTGAGTGTCAGACTGAAGCTCCCAGAACCTTCAGTCTGACATTGCCTCCATTGAAGGCGATTTACAAGGGGGAGGGAATTTGATTTTTCCCTGACCAATCAGTAGAGATCAACGACTCACCCAGAATCTGACGTCATTAGTATCCATGCCTCGGGGGTGCCGAAAACAAGCGAGCATTGCCCGTTTAAAATGTCTCCGTCGTTGTGCACGCCCAGCTGCATCGCCGTTAAATCCAGTTTAGCAGCTTTCTTAATTTGGTCCTCCATTAACGCGAGTAGTGGCGAAATACCTCGATAGCATCGTTAATGTGGTCTGTAGGATCTGCAGCGGTCGCCATTGTTGCTATCCTCACCAGTTACCCACCGGCGTACAGCTTGACATCAGCGTGGCGCTGATTGGCTAATCGCTGGACCCCCGGCGTTCACTGGTCCGTCCATCGTTTGGACGAGATAAATCGCAAATTCATTGCAGTATGCCAGACCAGTAATGCAAGCCTACTCAGTTGAGTGGGCGGGGTCTATGGTCTGGAACCAGGCTACACATGCATCAGAATACACTGCTGTCCTATTTACCAGTGTAAAACACTAGAAAAGCAGAAATTTTTACTACATTCACAACTACTTCTGTCTGATTGGTCTGATGTATGTGATGGCTATCAATTGACATCAAAAAATGCGACCTGACATGTGCCCTAAGGATGGTTCATTGCGGGCCTTCTTCAAGTGCAGCAGTGCGAACAGAAGTCTTCAAGGGAAAATGAAGTGTTAAGACAGAGCCCCACTGATAAGCTGTGACAAACACTTGAAATCCTGCTACAGGCTGAAGGACTTAAGAAATAATTCCCTTGAACATCATTCAGTTGAAATTGTAATGTGTTATGTCTGCTGGATTGCTTGTGCTGCTGTTGTTCCACGCAGTAGCTTTTCCCATTAGCAGTCGCCAAAGCTTCCCAGGGGGTCACTAGGCCTTCTTAATTTAAAGGGGTTTAACTTGAAAACCTTATTATTATAGATGTGTAATTATTAAATATATAACAAAACAAAGTACAGACAATATCAAAAATATCAGGAAAACTCATCTCTAATGCAATATTGACAGGAAATATTCAGCTCAAAATTCATCCAGATCACTTGTTTTACACAAACTTTTATTTGGATTAATTGTACAGTTTATCTGTTTCATTATTGTTACGCACTGAATATGATATAAATTATCATAAAATATGCCACTTAGTAAGGGGTCGTCAGTTTAGCAAAAGGTCTTCTTCAGGAAAAAGGTTGGGAACCACTGACTTAAGCAGTTTAATTGGCACAAAAGGCTCTGCTCTTTCAGGGTACTCTCACAGAGGAGCAACAACGCTGATTCTCACAAAGACAGCCAATAATTGAATCTTCCAAGATATTAGGATTAGGGATAATATTCCTTTAGAATTAAAAATGCATGAAAAGGCCCCATAAAATTACAAATGTGGTCCCTCCACCCACTGTGTACGCCTCTGCTGATGAACATGCAAGAGAGCAGAAAGAGATGCACAGCAGAGCCTTCCATCTGTGTCCACCTGCAGCGCTTCATCTCCATCATGACACTCTATTTATCGTACACAAAAGTCCAGTCATGAGCTGCTCTTGTCATTGTCTCAACTCAGCAGAGACGCTCTTTCACTTCTGATCTGATTCAGCCAGCAGCAACGATGAGACTGCAAACCCACAATGCTTTACATCTGCTCAATTGTTCCCTAACCGTCTCTTCATTTGTCCTCTGGCGCGTCGCCGACAAACAAAGGCACTTCTGTTGTGCTTGTGACTGGATGTGAACCGGCCCCCGTGATTATATCATCGAAACACCCAAACCACATGCCGTAAATTGCATGCTGCGTAAAAAACTTCATTACGGCCTTTCCAAGTCATTGCATGGTTTTTACTGTTAATTAAAATTCCATTTACGGGAGTCGGGTAGAAAGAAAAAAAAAAGCTGTTTCAGCGGTCTGGGACACATAATGGATGCTTTATGAATTGTCAGTGAAATGAAAAAAAAAGAGTTTAAAGCAGCTGAGACAGAAATGGCAGCCATTGTGAAATTCAAACAAGGGTTGGCTGTTGTAGCACAGTGTGGTTTGTGAGGTGGGCTGGTTCATATAGTGCTGGAAACAGCTTAGAGCCCCATAGTTCACACTAAAGGCAAACATCTCAGCCTCTCTCATGCATTAACAACACATTAAGGCCGATCAAGAGCAGGCTTGTGAGAAATCTTGAGCCACGAGGGCCAGGCAGAAATCAATATACAGGGAATCGATTAAAAAGGCCATCAGATGCATGGCCGCCTCCTGTGCCAGCTTTACAAGGCCGTGACCAGTCTCTCTTCCATTCATGAAACCATAAACATACAGGACATGAATGTCTCATTTGTGGATTATGTACATGTGCTGCCCCACTTGTGAGCCAGGGTCGTCCTGCATGATCAGGTTTACTACTGTCATTTTCTCTTTGTCTACAGTCCTGCTCTGCTGTTCCGTGCTTTTTCATGCCTCAGCTGCATTAAGCCTCATGTGTTTCCAGTTAAAATACAGGCCCGGTCTCTGCTGCTCTCAATGTGTGATTGTGCTGCAGTTGAATAATTAGTTTGAGGTGACAGAAAAGCAATACAGTGCATCCAGCAGCAGTAACACACAGTTATAAAGATGTGGTTTAGGTTGTGCTTTAGTGCCTTAACCCCTTAATTTACCACAGTAAAATGCTGTATGTACTGTAAAATGTCCAGAAATAGAGCTGGAAGAATTAGCAGTCAGACATCTGACAAGGGGGGTGACACTGTGTCCTGATTTTCTAAATCAAACTGAAAGTCAGCCCACCTGAAATGCTGCTAATGATCCTTCATTGCACAAGAAAATAGTGTGCACACAGCTACAGCAAGCAAAGTACATCAATGCTGTTTCAACGTAACGTTGTGTAAGTCACATGCATGCATCATTTACATATTGTCAGTGGTCACTGTGGAGTTTTTTACCCAGTTTGATATTAAATCTATTACATTGCTCCATACTGTATGTTAACGTGATGGACTGGATGGACTCTCATGTCTACATATGACGCACTATGTATCCTCCTGCATCTGTTGTTGACGTTCTGGGACGCTGTGTCAATTTACACTTGTAACATGTGTTCTGTCTTTTCAAAATACATGTCTGTTTTCACATGAAATGTACAGTTTCTGCTTGTTAGATGCATCCAGTCTTCCTCAAAATAAACTTACATCACTGGTAAAATACCTTGCGTTTACATTTATTTCTTTGTGCAACAAAAGCCAAAACCTATTCACCAACTAGTAGCATTACTTTGCTTTTTATCATGTCAAAGTGAAATGTGTGTATTTAAAAAAGCAGGACAAAAACAGAAAATAAAGTCAAAAGTTCAACGAGCCACATCATTACTGTACATATTCTGCTGCTCTGCAATTGAAGTGTTTTTGCACATTGTGCAGCATGTTTTCATGTTATACAAGGCAGTTTACAATCCTGCTGCAACTAAAAAAATAAACTAGGTCACACTATCACAAAACTTCTTCTCCTATTGTAGCATGTCATTTTAAAATATGAATTTGGCACACATAGATGACATTACAATAGCTTTTAATTTGCAAACAGCAATTATGCACTGAGTGAGTCTTGGGACAGAGCCAGGCTCTAAGACAGAAGGCTTTGAAATTAGTCTGCAAATATCCAGCAAGACACAACACAATCACAACGAAGTGCTGACAATGAAAGGAGCGCTTCTTTAATTGTGAGATGTAATTAGTAAAAGCTGCAGGCTGCAGAGCAAACACACTGCTGGAAAAATACATTGGCTTGACTCCTCAACAAACATACCAGGTGAAACACCTGTGGCATCCTGAATCTACTGTATATCCTGTTTGACAGCTTCAGCATGTGCTGGCAGTAAAATGAAGATGTGCGTTTGAACTTATCACACGTGCAGCATTTGGCACGAAAGGTTTTGATAGTTGATCCATTTTGGATCTGGTTTCAGGTTTGAGAGACACCTAGATTCCATACGTTTATATATATTATCTAAGGTTTTTTCCTCATATCTTATTATTGGCAAAAATTTATGTACAAAACATGAAGTCATCTTGGATTTTGCTTTTGGCAGCTGAAAAGCATTGGCATTGACAATATATCAGCTGTAGCAAATTAAAAGTAATTCTGTGAGTAATTTTCCTAAAATTAAATGCTGTTGTCTGGTTGATACACTATCTGAAAGCCGCTGTGTGCACTCAGCCAATTATGGTTACCCTTAGTCAACTCAAAACAGTTGGTTAGGTTAAGACTGTGGTCTTGTAAAAGCTGCATTCAATGATTATTGACTACTTAGGGGCAGCAAAACAGTAGTGCAATCCACAAGAAATGCAGGTATACCCTGTGTACCCACTAAAAAAGCTCCAGGATTTCCATATATCAACTTAAAAATGTGCAAGGCTATGTAACAACATAGTTTTGTACTGCAGAACATGCAAAAAGACTTGTTGTTTTTTGTCACCCCGATCCCTGCTGCACTGCATAGTGTGTTGCTGAGCGAGAGAGAGTGAGGGTGGATTAACTCAGAGCAAACAGGTGTTGCTTTGCATGGTGGTTAGCCCAACCTTGGCCCTGCAGGCAAACTAAGTCTCCTAGTTACCTATGTTGTGTCCATTACCATACAAGAGGGGCTTTGGGTTTGACCATGACTTAGACCTCGACCACCAATGAACAATCTGCAGCAATTTTTCTTTACTTCTTTAAAAAATTATTTAAAGCAATATGTAGGAATAATTGAATTTGTCAGTTTTTGCATACATACTTTTATATGACCTATCATACCTGCAGTATTGAGCTGATATGACATTATCACAAGACATTTTTCTATTCCAGCATATGAAATATATATATATATATTCTAATTTTATATACTTTATTAATCCCCGAGGGGAAATTCAAGTTTTTACACTCTGTTGTCAATTACACACAGGTCTGAACACACACATGCACAAACTGGACCTATACATGCACTAAATGGAGAGATGTCAGAGTGGGCTGCCCATGACAGGCGCTCTGAGCAGTTGGGGGGTTTGGTGCCTTGCTCAGGGGCACCTCGGCAGTGCCCAGGAGGTGAACTGGCACCTCTCCAGCTACCAGTCCACGCTCCACATTTCTGGTCCGGACGGGGACTTGAACAGGTGACCCTCCCGTTCCCAACCCAAGTCTCTATGGACTGAGCTACTGCCGCCCCCTAAATAAAGTACTCTGAAAAAAGTAGAGATGAGTTCAGAGTGCAAACCCTTTAAATATCCCTGGCTCTAAATAACATTTGCTGTTAAGTCTTGTAGTTCCAGAAGGTTATGATAACATATACCCAGTCTTTTGGAATGCCCTCAAATATGTGTGAATGCACTGTAGGCCTAGGTGTTAGTGAGTGTGGTGCTTATGGGGTGTTGCTCCGTGAAGGGTAAGTGTGAGGTTGGGGGTGGAGGTGGAGTCATCGCAGTATACCCACTACATTAAACTAGTTACTACTACACAACTGCAACAAAAACAAGCTGTAAACACACACCGACGTATTATCACCTCGTAAAGTTTGTTGGAGCTGGAGTCATGTTCCCACCTGACCAATCTAAGGCCAATAGTTGCTCTGCTTTTAGCTCTGGTTTAGTCTCCACCAACTCCTTAGAAAATTATGTTGCTCTTTAGCTGCTAAATGCTCCATATTTTTTCAAAAGCCTCTGCTGGTGCTGGGCAGGTAGTGTGTGGTGAGCTTATCTGAGCTTGTTCAATGGAAACACTGAGACTGAACCAGACAGGAAATTTGCGGTGGAGAAAACCAAAACATGGAGCTGAAAGACACTAGCACACTCCAACTACAGAGAAATCGAAATCAACAAATCTTCCAAATTAAACAACAAATGTATATTTTTTTTTTCCATGCCCTGTAGTATGACACATACACCCTTTGTTGCTCTATAATAACGTTAAATGACTTCCTCCTTTGCTCCCGTTACAATGGCTGCTGGAGGTCTTTGTCACTAGAACATAAACAGATGTCGTTTTGTGACTTGTGTCTTTCGAAAATGCTCACATTTCCCAGTCATGGTCATGTGATCCACTGCTAATATAAAAACATATTGTACTGCAACAATATGTAATTTGTACCACTAGGGGTCTCTCAATCAAACACTAACAAAAGATGTACTTGATGATATTGTGAGGTAGTGTGGGATCATGGGAGTTGCTGTCTTTGTGGACAAGGAAAATATATTAGGTTTTGTTCATGTTACATTAAGCCACATTTATTCACGTTATGTCATGGCACTCAAATGAAGTAGCTGAAACTAAGGTTACGTTAACATGCTAACTTACCATTAGCATTAGATGAGTTGACAACTCATACAGCTACTTTAGCTAATTATGTGGCTAATTAAGTGGGGTAGTGCAGCGCGGTCAAAACAATCATGCTAAAAATAACTTGTGTTGAACAGTATTGTCACAAGGACTGTCTGGTCTCTTTGTTGATTTTCTTGCCCTGACACTTCCTGTGTTTCATTATCAGATTATCATTATTGCTCGGTGTGCCAAATGTTCAGTTATGCCTCTGCCTCCTTTAGCGACAGTGGTAATTGTAATANGCAAATTGTGATTTGTGATATTGGGCTTTATAAATAAAATTGATTGATTGATTGATTGATTATTGCAATGCAGTTTCTTCTCTCCTGTTACCTGGTTGCTACCTGTCTATTGGATTTACTGCCTACTTGGACTCTTGATACCTGTAAGTTCTTAAATAAACCACAAAACGTATCATGCTGTCTTAGCTTTCAACATTTGGGTCCCATCCCAGTCCCTGACCTGGGAATGTGGGGTACACAGATCTTCCGTTACAACCCTGAGGCAACTGAAATTAAGCCAGCGCTAAGACAGTGCCGGGCATATATGCGATCTGAAATGCTCAGGCTCCCTGCCGAATTAGCAAATTTTCTGTTGCTGCTGTTACACAGATGCATTATTGGTGCTGCTGGCCACAGTCGGCTTTGACACTTAGTGCTGGGAATTGTGTTGGCTGACTTTCAGTTGCTGCAGCCTAGCTGAGGGTCTGTCTTCGATAGTGGGGCCTGCTCTCCCTCTGGTGACGTAGTGGGGAGGGAGGCAGAGGGGCCACAGCGTGTGCTAGCTAGCTGGCTTAGCTCATCAAGCTTTTATAAATAATTGTTGTTTTCATTTATTTTAACAATACTGTACCTTTTCTATTTAAGCCGCTGACATTCAGAGCCACCTGTTTTTTCAGAAAGTACTGTCAATCAAATGTGTCCCAATAGAATCAGGCTGTGTTTAACCCATACATTTTACATTCGCCATGAGAACCAACTTTTTAAAAGAAAAAATAAATAAATAAATAATTAGAATGCCTTTTTTTTTTTTAAAAAGGTCAAATTTATATTTCTAGACAGAAGTTGAATTTACCTTTGGGGTTTAGAGTTAAATAAGGCAAATTAAATGATGTAACTAAAAACTATATTCAACACTTTTCTTAGGCAAGTGAGGCAACAGAAAATGATCAAATGTTGGAATTTATTTTGAGAGTTTCAACAATTCATCTACAAAATATTCAACAGATTGTCAGTGCCAAAAATAACACAGGCAGGAGTCACCCCATGTATCAGTTACACACACACACACACACACACACACACACACACACAGAAAGTGATGGACTTAGTAGGTAAGCAATCCCGGAAACTTTCTGAGAGGAAAATAGCTTCAACCTTCCCAAAAGAAATCTGCATTTTCTCCCCATCATCCTCTGTTTTATCTCTTTGGCTTCTTACTTTTCTTTTCGTTTTTTGAACAATTCTATTTTCATTTCTCATATGCATATCGACACACATCTTTGCTCACTTTTCTCCTCAGCTTGTCTCTCTCTCCTATTTTCATACCTTTCTTTCTTTCTTTCTTTCTTTCTTTCTTTCTTTCTTTCTCTACACTTCTCATAAACAAATGAGGCATCTGTTTCTCTGGCTCATGTCTGTTTCACACTTCCCAGCAGACCTGTAGACACACACACACACACACACACACAGATTCCAGTTCAGGTATTATAAACATTTCAGACAGAAGTTAAGTGCATCTATCTTACGGCATCAGTCTGGTTTCCTGCCTGTATATTTAGCTGTGAACTGCGGTGGACTGTGATAGTCTGCTGGATTATCTGCAGACTATCTGGCTATTTACTGTGTGTTTTAAGTAGTAAAAGTTTAATTTAGTAAGTATTAATATAGCACTTGTTTATATTGCAATGTTTAATAATCGAAGTGTGACTCATTCATAGATTTCACGGCTAAGTCATGGACCTGCACTGACACTACAACTGCTCCAGCTATCACTTCAAAAAAGAATAACAATTTTTCCTCAAAAGTGAGCTATTACTTTAAAAATCACCATGATCTTGTAACTACTACTTGCAGCCCTGCATTAAAGTGTTGCATCCATGCGGCAATCTCCAAGGCTGAAAAAATAAGTCCATGTGGCAGTGCCAAAAAGTGCAATTCCTCTAATGGACACTTGAGACTGACTCCAGGAGAGAGTCAGACTCCCAGGTTAAAATGCCTGTAATCCCTGTACAGTCAAACTTACCCGTTTAACTGTCCAGGGATTTAATTTGTATAACTCACTCGTTTGAATTTTATTAAGGCTTTAAATTACGCATAATAAAGGGCGTTGCTGCTTTGAGTGGCACGCTGTCTGCTGATTGTGTTCTCAGCTTCTCAGTCAGATCCAGCCCTCACACCTAAACATCTCCATCCTGTCGTTCAAATATGGTCACTTCTGAAAAACCCAAAATGACGATGGCCAACATGCTGGACTCAAGGCTTTAAACAGGAGTCCAGAAACCAGTGGGTGACATTGTGATTGCTACGTCTACTTCTTTTATACTGTCTGTGGTTAGGCCTTAATTAAGGTGGGTTAGCCATTAAGAAGTACGATCAGGGGGACATTTTCCATTCTGAGCCTTGCATCCACACCCACTTCAGCACCACCACCACCAATCCTTAGTGTAAAACCAACATTAAGCTTGTTGTGACAAAGATGGAATCTCTAATAACCAGTTCCAAATTCAGTGTTAAAGACCCTCTTTATGAGACCCTGATTTTTGGTGAGGCATTTTGACTCAGCTAGTCAGGCTGCAGTTCACTACACATCTTTACATTAGTCGCACGTGTATTCTGCACATCTGATAACCGCACCATTTTCACAGTGCCTGTGGGGGTTGGGGTGGGTAAGATGAGAAGCTGAAATGTGTAATGATGATAATGATAAATATATTCATCATAAATACTAGGGCTGTCAAGCGATTCAAAAAATAGTCTAGTTCCATTCACAGGGCCAAGCAGTGCCGTCTCCTCTGCCTCTATCATATGACAAAGCCACTGGGGCCTTCAATAATGCACCAGGTCAAAGGGCACCACGGAATGTGATTAATAAGCGTTTTTCTTTTTAAAAAAACATGTTATTTTGTCTGTGATTAATTAATCAAAATTAACATGTTTTGACAGGCCTAATAAATACATATAACTACTACGGTCAGTCACTAAGTAAAGTGTTGTGTCCACTGTCTGTATTTTATCCTCCTCCTCCTCTGTATGTTGCTGAGTCTGATGCTCCTGCATGTTGTTTTACAGTATCTTACAGTACTGACTAGTTAATACAATATGTTAACAATTCTTTGGTGCATTTGAAACCACACCAACATTACTCTGTTTTTGAGGACTGCGTCCTGTTCTGAACTGTGAACTCTCACTGTGTGACCTCTCTGTGCAGATCCTCCTGTTATTTGCTGCCATTCAAAGTTCAGCTTGATTTCTCACATGACCAGCCAGGCGCAGAGTCCCAGTAGGAGAAGTAGGACTGCCAGTACGACTAATGACTATCAGCTGACTGCTTCTTTTCACCAGACAGGCAGACACAGACATTTTTATTAAGTGGACAATGAGCTGAGTGACTGTCCTCAGTGTTAGGGCTCATGGAGGGACCATGTGAGTCTCAGCTGATGCCAGCTATTGCTCAACTGCTAGTGTTAAAAGGAAAATGGGCAGCTGGTGATCCTTTTACTATTTCAACTGTTTTTCCAGCCTCATGGCCGATGGGAAAAAAGAGAGGACACAAGTATGTGCTGAAGCAGAATGAGCCAGGATTTACAGTCAAATAGTCAGCTTCTTTTCACTTTCCCCAGAAAGAGCGCCAACAAGTGACGTACCTGATTAGCTGTGGGTTTTTTGAGTTCCTAAATATTTAGCAGTGGGGGATTAGTTCTCAAATCATGTTATTTGGATGGCAACCTACCATGCCCCGAAAGAGTTCATGTAAAATGCTTAAGTTTAGATTCTGGTGAAATTATGCTGGCAGGGTTTCTGGCCCATGACTCACCTTTTAGCCACCAAAGTTCCCGTAATGATATATAACAGGAAAAAGCAGGAAATCCTCACATTTCAGTTGCCATAATCACTAACAGCAATTTACACTTGGGCAATTTTGGACTCTCTGACTCTGTTTCCTCAGAAGTCAGCACCATGGATGTATTACAAGAACTGGATAACAGACTCAGAGATGTCGCTCACTTAAAAACCTTTTCTGGCTTCTGTGGTTAGGGTTAGGGCACATGTGCATTAGTGTTTCTCCTGCTGGCACACTATAATTTGCTTTCCTCTGCTCTGGGAAAATTTTACAAATATAAAGCCTTAATGGATTAATAATTCACAATACAAAGAGTAATTATTGACCTTGGTTTACAGATGACTGTCTTATAATAGTGGTCTATGAGGAAAATATTGTTGGGCGTCATTACATTTTATGCTCACCATACACTAGAAGACACCCTCTCATATCTGAAGACAATGTGAGTTTTTAGTCACACACTATAAGATTTTGCACAGACTGGGGATCTTGCAGGGTCACTATAGACCCTTTTACTCATGGGCAGATCCCCTAAAATAAATAAAAATTGTGGAACAAATATTTTCATAAATATATTTTTAACTTGTGTAAGTATTTTTTGCACTCTTAGAACTGTACTAATACTAGCATTTCTGGCTCTGTAAAAACATGATCAGTTAGTTTAACCAGGCTCAGTTAGGGGCTCATATTCTGATAATCATCCATATCCACTGATGTATACAGTAGTCCCATATACTGAAAGAAAGGGAAGATGATGAGGAGAATTGGGAATCTGTGAGAGGCGAGAGATGAGAATGTGAGTGGACATAACACACCTGAGACCCTGAAACTATAAGTAGCATTAACTAATAGCAAAGCAGTGAAAAGGAGGGTGATGGCTGGCTACATGTACTATTGGCTGTTTAAGAGAAATAAACAGTAAAGGTAAGCATATGATTCTCTGTGTAGTGCTTTTTGAATGACTTGGTGATGGTGATGAGCCTCTATGAAATCGTGAAATATGCTGGCAATCTCAAGCGCTCTGTGGGCATGATTTGCATGCGTGCAATTAAAAAAAAAATCACAACTGATTGTGCCCCCCCCCCCAAACTTGTCATCAGATCTGCACCCATGTTTTTACTATTCGGTAAGGAGTATGACGTATTTTGGTGGGTGGGGCTCAGCTGGACACAAAACAATTCTCCACAAACATTAGCTTGTACTAGCTAGCAGGTTCTGTTAGCTTGTTTTCAGCAATGGAGGAAGATGATGCAAGTGGTGCATTCTGAAATACACATTTTGAGTGTCCGAGTGCACTCTGGAACAAACTGGACCCTTGGTAAAATCTGAGCGCTGTCGGAATGTACCATTTGGTTATCCAGAGCACCGCACTATTGGAGTAGGAGAGCGCGATCTTGGCACTCTGGGGAGACGGAGCAGCAGAGCGCAGAGCAAAATGTGTGTGTGTGTGTGATAAACTTAATTGTTCATTAATTAGAAATATAACACTCCGTTTATTGGATTTCCGAACGCACCATGTCAGGTTACTCATTCTTCGGGGCCACGAGTGTTACTTATAACAAAAAAAGTAAACACTGACCAGCGGGACCAGACTGGCTGACCTATATGCTCTCACTCAGGTCATGGATGATTTGACAGAAATGCAGAAGGTGAAATGTTTGCTCATGCACTGAAAAGTTAGTGTTAAGGCCCATTTATGCTCAACGTTAAATACGGGTCCAGATACGGACGGAGCCTTCTGTCCGTGCTCCGTGTTCATTTCGTACGTATTTCTGCACGTTTCCATAAAGCTTACGGATACGGGCCAAACGGAGCAGCACCACCGGAAACCGTGGGGGCAGTGTTGCTGTCACTACCCGATACGTAGCTCTAGTGAGACACGAAGAAGAAATAACAATGGCGGAACTTTTTCGCCTGAAACGCTGAAAATAAAATAAAAGAGAGAGACAGATTTTTTTTATTTTATCTTATGTTGTTATATTTCTCCCTCTCCCCTCGCTGGAAGCCTCAGATCTCCCGCCGCCCACCTCCGCATTGATTAAACACTGAAAATAAAAGAGGGAGACAGGTTTTTCCTATTTCATCTTATTTTGTTATATTTCTCCCTCTCCCCTCTCTGGGAGCGTCCAACCTCCCGCTGCCCGCTCTCAAGCACGGAGGCCTCCCTCTCCGCAGAGCCTGCCCTCCCGGCACCGCACATACCCTCGAGGCTCGGGTTTCCCTTTCCGCGGAACCCGCCCGCCCTCCTGGCTTCGCTCCACTCCCAGGGCCAGCAAGACATTTTAAGACTGGCAAGTTGTGTTTTACCTCCAGCTAATATAATGACCAGTAGCGGCTCGTGGTGAAATTGGGTGGGAGGGCTAACGCATTAGGCCTATGGCCTATACTGATCAATAGTTCAGCTGCAGTAACAGTAACATCACACTGAGATACAGTACCAGGTTACAGCAACAATGCACTACAGCAAAACTAGAGAACTAACGTTAGGCTAACTACAAAAATGTTCTGATGCCAAAAGCTCTCTCTCTGTCTCTCTCTCTCTCTCTCTCTCGCTCGCATGCGCACGCACACACACACACACAAACACACGTACACTGACTATTTTCCGCTGTAGACACAGACAGGAAAGGTAAAGAGGTTAGGGCTTGGGCCTAGGGCTGGGCGGTATGGCCTAAAATCAATATTATTCTGGGGGGGATACAGTATGATACTCTCTCTTTTTTTTTTGGGGGGGATACAGTATGATACTCTCTCTTTTTTTTTTACACCTTAAATAAAACAATTTAAAAAGCCATACAAGTCTAGGATGGAAACTATTTATCGTCAGAAGTAAAACGGTTGCTAATCCATCTATTATTGTGTATAAAACATTATATAGTATGTATAAAGGTTACAGGGAAGAGGGAGGGCCGGCGGCTCCCGGGCCCC
>NC_065515.1:40004627-40013359 GCF_006386435.1 Epinephelus moara | reverse complement strand
CTTTGGTTTGTTGTAATTTTAGTGCTCCTCTGTTCCCATTTCCATGTGAGCTTCTATATGTCAGTAATCTCTGAGTTTACTTTGCTAAACAAATCAACATCTTAGACATCTGGAGTCTTGATGATAAATACAGAAGCTGCAATAGGAATTATTAACAAGCATTTTGAAACCAGTGTGTCAGTAAACAGTAATTGTGGGGCTTCAGTGTGAGCGGGATGATTGCTGAACATCTGTGTGTGTGCATTACTTCACCGTCAAACACACAGTCATGAATCAGTATGTACAGGATCATTTGAGATGTTACACTCTTCTTGTGTATATGGTCACCACTCATCTCAGCCAAGGGCACTGCAGTCGTTCCACTTGACAGACGAGTCACTCAGAGCTGAGAAACTCCCCCCCGTCCCACAGCTCCACATCTCTCTCCTCCTGACAACATCTCCATCAGCTCTCTCATCCCTTTCACCCTCTCCATCTCTGTCTTCATCCAGCCACCTCTTGCTTGTGCCTTCTGCTCCACCTCATGTTTCCCTCTTGGAATGAGGGAAGACTGACGAGTTTATAAGGCCCAGCATGGAGCCGTGGTAATGATGCCTGAGATGGAGATGCTGTGCAGCGGGAGTGAATGGATGGACGGACGGACGAGTGGATGGATTGAGGAGGGAGAGGGCACAGCAGGGGGTAGAAAAGATGAGATGAAAGTCGAGCCCAACATGGAGGGATTGATCGAAGGCGAGCTGGGTCGCACTTCAAAAAACATTATTTAAGATCGGACTTCTTCTTTTGCTTTACTGTACTTGTGCTTTATCGTCCCCTCACCCACCTCTCATTTCATCTGCTCCCTCGCTGCCTTCCAGCGCTAAATGATGCAATGTGCTATCAATAGTGTATGTGTGAATTCTGCATTTTTCAGGCATTCAGGCAACAACACACCGAGAGGTACGGTAAGTTCTTCATATATACAGTATACATATATATATATATGTGAGAAACTCATTCTTTCACACCCACCAGGAGGCTGCGAGCCAGCGTTATCTAACTCCCACAGACGGTAACGGCTGAACAAAAAAAGAGTCTGCTTAAAAACTGACAGAAATTGGGTCATGTTCTAATTTGCTGAGAGTGTGAGCGAAGAGAAGAGAGAAAGGCAAAGATCAAACTAGAGAAAAAGCGAAGAATGGAGGAATAAAGCTCCTTTCTGTCAGCATCATCAAAAGAGCTGCAAAGCTGAGAATCTTGTCCTGCTTTAAATCATCATTTTCATGTCTTTTTTTTTTTTTGCTCTATTAGAGGATTGGGTGCTCTCTGCTTTGGTTTTTAATTAATGACCACAGGCTGAACTTTAGAGGGAAGGCAGCATTTGAGAGAACAAGGATTATTAAAAGACTGAGTGTCTGGTTGATCTGGTTCAGCAGCTGAAGTGGCTTTGATTCCCTCGTTCCTTTCTGCAGAACATCATGAGAGACTTTTTCATAACAGCAAATGACGAATATCACAATGAGCTGCAAATGTCACCTGTCATTTCTTAACCCACATCTCAGTGTTTCTTGTGAATAACACGTGATGTGTCACTGCAGCACCGCACCAGTTTTATAAACACAAGAATTGCCTCCATTTGGGAGGGGAAAAAAAAAACACTTCACATGTCACTGAGACTCATCAGCCATCTGTAAGACAAAGTCATTTTAAAACCCTGGGACTGTGGAGGAGGGACAACTGTCATGATGACAGGTGGAAAACAGAAAACTTATTTTTAATTTTAGGTCTAGAGCTGAGTTAATTATTCAATCAACAGAATGAATCATTAAAGTCTTTTTTTAGACTAAAATGAATCATTCTCTTGTTTCAGCTCCTCCAGTGTGAATATCTGCTGCTTTTCTTTGTTTTATATCATTACTAACTTAATATGTTAAGTTTTGGACTGCTGATCAGACGGAAGAAAGCATCTGAAAATGTTATCTGGGGCTCTGGAAAACAGTGACCAGCATTTTTATTACACTTTAATAAAAAATAATCAATAATGAAAATTATTGTTAGTTGCAGCCCTATTTAAGCTCAAACTGTCTTCTCTGAGAGCTGTGCAGCATGACATTTCTACAGCTCTTTGCATCACAGCAAAAAGTTGAGAAGCCACTGACGTACTGCATAGGATGTCGGTGACTGAATGTCAGATCAGCTCTCCACATATTCACATTAACAGCTAAATGGATTGTAAATGAATGGATACAATCAGTACGAGTGAGGGAATACAAAGAGTATTGCAATGCAAAAGGTTTGCCACTGTAGCTCTTATATGCCTCTTTGTACCATGTCCTGTCCCGCCCTGCTGCAATTTGTCCAAGAAAACATAAAAATGCTGCAAAAATAGTTACGCACATTCTGACTTTTAAAGATGACGATATCTCTTTCTCGCAGAGAGAATGCATTTGCCTCTTGGACCTCAACAGGGACCTGTGTGGTTCTGCAGAAGTGCATTCCAAGGGTTCTGGACTTGAGAAAGTTGTATGTCTTCATTTAATAAAACCACATTTGAGACCCTACAGTCCAATATCACTGGGATTTCATAGCAATCCTTTCAATAGTTGATGCGATATTACAAAGAGGTGAACTGACCTCTCCATCCCTGGATCTCTGCCTCTAGCATCAGGCAATTCAAAATGTACAGCATGAACGCACACACACACAGACACACACACACACACACACACACAGACAGACAGACAGACAGACAGACAGACAGACACAAACTATCTGAAGAAGGGGAAAATAAAGTGCATATTATCTCCCTCAGTCTCTCTCTCGGTGGTCATGAATAATTTCTCTGCAGGGAGAAGTACAGATTTTCCTCCCAGGTAAGAAGCATGTAGGCCAGAGCACTTCAAAGCTCATGTTTTCATAATGTGGTGCCACTGTGAGAGACACAGAGAGGGAAGCTGTGTTAGTGGATCAAACACAGAGCAGCTTCATCATGGACGAACGGGTCATATTCTCATTTAAACACACACACACACACACACACACACACACACAGCTGCTGACACTACAGTGAACATCAAGTGCAGGATAATTATTACAAGTGTGCCAACTCAGTTTGAATGTTTTCCAATGATTTTAAGTGTTATTACCTCTCAGAAATTCTGTATATGACTCTTCTTGGGGGAAGAACAATACTTAACTCTACAGTAAAGAGGTTTGAACTGCACATCATTCTTTGTAAAATTATGTTTCTTTTCACTTGTGATGGGGGTGGGGGTGGGGGGTAGTGATGATTGTGATTATTAATATGAAACGGTTGCATTTAAAATGGTTTGATCTTCTATATGTCAGCATATACGCTTTTATGTTTTATATTACAGATCACCTTTACAAAAAAACAACATCAGGTTAAAACTGCTGCAGGTACAGTGTAAGAAAACTTTGTTTTGGTGACTAGGTTTATTGTTCTTGGTCATATTTAAGTATAGTTAGTTAGTCAGTTAGTGAAGCTATTTACTGTGTTGTGCACAAAGGGCCAATCACACACAGATTTTTATGAAACCAAAAATACTGTTGCAGTGGTGAAACTTTTATCACACAAGAAAAGGATTTCTCACATAATACCTTCACATTGCAAACAAAGACTGTTATCTTCTGTCCCAAGCTCTAATGTGCCACAGAAAAAGATTCCCCTCCTAAAACACAGCTCACATTTTTTATTATAATCACACAAGAAGAGGTCATTAAAAATGAAGGATATATTACTAAAATCTGCAGCATTTAGATGAACATATAATGAGCACTAAAATATGAAACAGACGTGATCACCTTTACCTATATCACATTATAAGGGGTTGAAGTATTCCTTTAAGGTTATAGTGATTTAATTGGTTGAGGCCAGATGGGTATTTTTTAAATGAAAACAAGCTAAGTATGAATAAATTACATAGAAATACGATCCACACCGACAAAACCTTAACGGAAAATAAGCAACAGGTTCCAGGCAGTGAAATGCACCAGTATCCCAGGGGGAATTTTTGGAACAGAGATGGTCGACACCTCCCACTGAGACCCACACACACACACACACACACACACACTCCCTGCCTCTCCTCCATCTCCCCCTCATCACTTCCTCTTCCCTTCATTACACACAGACTTCTCCTACACCTTCCCCCACCTCTCCCGTCCTTCATCCTCCCATCATTTTCACTTCCCTGTAATTCAAAGTGAAGCAGCAGATCAGAGGAAGAAGCTGTGGGCCAAATTGAGTTGTGACTGTGAAGATGAGTACTATGTAAGGTTTCTGAGAGCTGTGGAATATGACACACTGTGTCTCTATCATGGATCTGGCTCTGCAGTCAAGCTAATGTTAAGTTTAGGAGGATTCGTGCTAAATTTCAGACTGATATGAACTCATTCAAATGAAATCACATAGTAATCAGTGGATTTGCTTGTGGAGATGAAGTATGTCTTCATTGCCCCTCTTACTGTTGTTATGTCAGATGACTTTCAGTTGAATTCAACAGGGTATTGACAAAAATAAGCATTAGCTACCAACAGTTACTATAACATAAAACTAGTTACAAGGTTAACTGACAGAGGTGGTCAGTAGTTTGATGTTGAGGTGAAGCTGCCACAGTAGCTGTAGCACAACATTCAATTTTAGCTCCTCTGACTGATAATGTAAGTTGCACCATAAAAGAAGCTGTTTTCAAAAAAGCTGTGAAAGGTAGCCTGGTTCCAGACCATAGACCCCCCCACTCAACTGAGTAGGCTTGCATCTCTGGTCTGGCATACTGCAATAAATTTGCGATTTATCTCGTCCAAACGATGGACGGACCAATGAACGCCGGGGGTGGGGGCGGGTCTAGCGATTAGCCAATCAGCGCCACGCTGAAGTCAAGCTGTACGCCGGTGGGTAACTGGTGAGGATAGCAACAATGGCGACCGCTGCAGATCCTACAGACCACATTAACGATGCTATCGAGGTATTTCGCCACTACTCGCGTTAATGGAGGACCAAATTAAGGAAGCTGCTAAACTGGATTAATGGCGATGCAGTTGGGCGTGCACGACGACGGAGACATTTTAAACAGGCAATGCTCGCTTGTTTTCGGCACCCTGGAGGCATGGATACTAATGAAATCAGATTCTGGGTGAGTCGTTGATCTCTACTGATTGGTTAGGGAAAAATCTAATTCCCTCCCCCTTGTAAATCGCCTTCAATGGAGGCCATGTCAGACTGAAGGTTCTGGGAGCTTCAGTCTGACACTCAGGCTATGTGAAAGGTAGACAGCAGTCAGTAAGTCAGTTAGCGTGCAAGCTGCTGTGGCTGACTTGAGGTGATGTGTAGAACAGGCCCTGACACACCAAGCCGATGGATGGCCGTCAGTCAGTCTAGGTCTGTTGGTGAGCATCTGTTGCCCTAGTCCGTGTGTCCTGCATCATTTCCCCTTGTGGGCCCCCTTTGACTTTTTATTTTTTTGGCCAGTTCAGCTTGTTGAATCGGCAACAGCAGGGCCTGTTGGTGAGTGAAATCATTCTGATTGTCAGCTCAGTGCATGGGAAGAGAAACAGCAGTGAGGAAAGTAAACAAACAGCTAAAGTCAAAAGGGAGTGAGACCAATACAAACTTGTTACATATAGTAAGATTGTTTTTAAACCATTGAGCTCTTTAGCAGAAATGTTTCCTGATGGTTTGTGTTATTGTTCAGTGGCGTACAGTTAACTGTAGCTGTGTTCTTTCAACACTGGATTGTGTCATTCACATGTTAACTGGCTAACTAGCGTCAAGACATTTTTCTGGTTTCCCTTTTTGAATGATGATTATGAGCTACCACTGTCTGCTGGTGTGGAGACTTATTTCCTCTCAGGCAGGTGCAGAACATACATGGTGGATGGCTGTAGTCTTTGCGATGTGTTCATATGCAATTTTCCAACCCGGACATAGCAACATCAGGCAACGCAGCATGGGGCCTTTGTCGCTGCTAGTTCTGTCAGTTTTGTGTGTCTGGGCCCTAAACCTCACATAAACCTGGCCTATTACGTAAGCCAATCTGCCCCACCCGACCCGCAAACAAATGGGTTAATTGGTCTCTGGAAACCAAACCACGAACCTGCAAACTAGAGCTAAAAGTTCTATAATACTTAAAACAACCTAAATGCTGTTGGCTATATTGGATGTAATTTACAGTAAATATCACAATATAAAACATGTGTTTTCTGCTTAGAAAGCACTAGGGATGGAGGAAAAAATTGGTATAGCATAGCATCACCATATTTTGTATTGCGATATTGTACTGATACACAGACACCAAGTGTCGATTTTTTTGTTATACACATAACTCATTTTTGCAAATAACCATTTTAATAAAACTTTTGGTACTAGAAAAATAAAATCAATTGCCTTTTCAGTCCACTAGATGGTGCTGATGTTTTTTTCCTAGTCAGGTCAGCAGAGGTCACAGTCAGCGCATTTGGCAGGAAGTTCAAACAAAGAAAACAAAGATGGAGGCACCAGAGAAAAAAATCAGAAATGTGCCGTCAGCGTTTAAATCAAATGTCTGGACTTGTTTAGGAGCTTTTAACAGGGAAGGAAAGGAGGACTTGGATATGACACGTGATTTGCAAGCAGTGTCATATGAGAATAAAATACTCTGGGAATACTACAAACACGGGTTCTCACCTCCAACACCACCATCCAGAGATACCGTCAAGCTAATGCTAAACCTGCTCCGCTGAAAAATCAACCGACAGTGGACACACTTAGCTTGACAAAACTACCATCCAACTCTGAGAGAGTGAAGAAAATAACAGAGATCATCATCTACCTCATGTGCAAAGATCTGTGTCCATACAGTGCTGCTGAAATCTAAGGCTTTTGTCACATGCTTAAAACACTGGAACCCAGGTATGTGACTCCAATGTGACTCCACTCCAGTTTTTTTTTTACCGACACAGCCGTACCAAAGCTCTACAGAGAAATGAAGCATGAAGTTGAGAAAATTTTGAGTACGGCAGGAAGGGTGGCATCAACTTGTGACCCCTGGACTTCAAGGTCAATGAATTCATATGTGACTATAACAGCACATTATCTCACAGAGGACTGACGACTGCTGTCTCATGTTCTCCAAACTAGAGCAGAACAAGAATGGGGAATTTAATTGAAACAGACCACCCAGCCTCGCAGAGGGCGTTAAATCTGCCAACAGTTCAGTTTGTCAGGTGTATGCAACATTGCTGACAGGTTTTACGACAGTGCTGTCAGTCTGTCTGCTTTGCATCACATTTTGCTGCAATAAAAATGATTACAGTCAGATGAACAGACTGAAAACTTGATCTTAAGAGGTAAAACTAATGCTGACAAAGTTTTCCTTTGGAGAAATAATTTTCGGTTGGAAAAAAGGTAAATCGCAATATGTCATAATATATTTTATTGCAGTACTCAGCATATCGCAATATCACAATCATATTAAATCTTGACCTAAGTATTGTGATAATATTGTTTCACGGGTCCTCTGGCAGTCTCTCACAGCTGATAACGTGGTTATGTGGTTTGGTTACAAGTCATCAGAGAAGTGCATATTTAATCAATTCAGTGTGGACAGAGAGATGCATGGCTGCTTGCTTGCTGCTAGGACATGATGTTAGGCCTACATTTTGTTAGGGAAATATCTCTACTGGATATTATGACTATAATTTAAACATGGAGGACTTTAACAGATGGATAACGGAAAGCCTGAGTACAGCATCACTGATGATAAAGCTGCTCGCTGTGTGAGAGAGAGAGGGACAGAGAGGGAGACAAGAGGAAAGAGAAGGTGGATGCTGAACCATTGCACAATGCTTTTGTAAGTTATTAATAACTTATTCAGAACAGTGTTTTGTTACTTACTGACCCACATAGGCCACTAATCATGCCACAGTATATGTATGACACATAATTTGTCATTGCTCATAAATTTCCAGACAGTATTAAAAGAAACAATCAGTGTCATTTTGTGCTAACAGTACCTTATGCCACCACATGTCAGTGGCACTGTGCCTTTAAAATGAAATTTTTCTTGGAGTATCCTGAAGCTGTTTCTCCACTATCTACAATTTTATTAGAACTTTTTGTAGCTGTGAGCAACTCCTCAACTGGCACAAACTTGGACATCATGTTTTAAGTCTGAATGCTGAATATTTTAATTATACCCTATTTTGTCACTTTTCCAGTATGAACACACTACATACTCAAAGCCTGCTTAGAAACAGTGTGTAATTTGGAATTAGTACAAACATTAAGTGTCTAGACTTATAAAAGCACCAAACAAGCTTTTTGTTCATTCAAGCAAAGGGAGGAAATTGTAAAAATAGTTCCTACAGTCAGTGGATTCTCAGGATTAATACATCTTATTTGGTCTTTCTATGGCTGACCAATCAGCCATAACATAACAAACAGTGAATAATTTCTCTAATGAGCTCAAATGATTTCTTGTCACACTTCTAATTGTCAATGTGTGTTCTTGAGACTAATTGCAAATAATCAAAACTGAACACAGAAACAGAATGAGCTGTAAGCAGAATCATATAACACACACACACACACGCACACGCACACGCACACACACACACACACACACACACACACACACACACGCAGAGTTCTCTAATGATGCTGCTGATGTGAATGTCATGGTGGGAAAATGACACCCACAGGGAAATGTGTGTGTGTGTGTGTGTGTGTGTGTGTGTGAGAGAGAGAGAGAGAG
>NC_065515.1:39975209-40003974 GCF_006386435.1 Epinephelus moara | reverse complement strand
AGAGAGAGAGAGACAGAGACAGAGACAGAGAGAGATGCAGGACAGACGGTAATGACAGTAGCTTACAACAACATTAATATTATAATTAATAATAATATATTAATATCTGGCAGTATACATGTGTAACAATAATCATATGTGTATAATAACAGTAGAAGTATGACTAATGATAACAGCAGCAGCAGGAGGCATCTGGCAGGACCACGGCAGCAGCACAACCACACATGTCACACTATCCAGGCACCGCTGTGATACGAGTTAATCTGAGAGACTGTGGAGCACAAAGGCTCCGGAGAAGAAGCCGAGTTAGTGACAGATCTTAAAGTCAGATCTTTTTTTCTTATTTTTTGGCCTTTTTAGCACAAATGTCACTGCATTAAATCAGGGCAAACTGCTGGTTGACGCAGTTGCCGTTCTCATGGGATTTGTGAGGCCGTCTACCACCTAATTGTGCGCTTTGTCCAGTCTTTGTAGGTTTCAGCTTGTCTTCAGGCTTGTCTTAAGATTTAGTACAACACAGTCCAGTCAATAAGAATGCAAAGCAGAGAGCAAAAATGTTTGTGTCCATCCCCTTTTTATTTTGGAGCAGACAGATTCTCATGACTTCCTTAACAGGCATGCTGATCAAAATCTCTGCAGAAGCAGATGGAAGAGGGATTGAAAAACCATAACCATAACATAAACAGACTCACACACACAGTTCGATCTCAACAAACATATTAATGCAACGGCTTAACCTCTCTTTTGTCAGCGTATCTGATAGTCAGTCAGCTGCTGAGAGAAGAAGCTCTTTGTCTGGTATAAAAGAAAATAAACCCGGCATTTGATCTCTCTCCAAGTAGCAGATTTGTTTTTTGGAAACATATTGTATTCACATCTGCAATCTCAGCTCAATACGGCATTTGTCGCCAGCTTACTGCTTCCTTCTTCCATGGGAATTACACTTAGACAAGGTAAATGCAGGAATCTGAAAGGAAGATTTTCTCTCCAAAGCGACTGCAAATTCAGTCTTGTCGATTTTGCACCTTTCAGGAGATTTTAGAGCTTTACAAGCTTTACATTTTGTTATCTTGACTTGTTTATACAAACTGATTTAGTTTGGTCTCTAACTGCCCAACCCCTCCACGCACGCGCGCGCACACACACACACACACACACACACACACACACACACACACAAGGACACACCACTTAAATATATGATCTTTCTTTGTGCGACATTCGATTTTTGAGGCAGTTCGATTTTTTCAACCTCCTATCCTGTCCTCTGCTCCTGCCTCTTCTTCCTCCTGCCTCCTCATCCTCTGCTCTCCTGAGGGGTATCTGAACAGATAAACAAGCTTTGTGGCCGTTTGTTCACGTCTGGGCACCAAAAATCAATTCCACTGCTGATCAGTGTGTGGCTTCCTGCCCTCCAGGGACCGCTGTCTAATCCTTAACGTGAGCCATGACAATGGCCTTCTCAGTTAATCCTGAATACTAACTGCTTATTTTTGTTGTAATGAGGCGCTACTTAAAAGAAAAGAACATAAAAATCTGTAAATTTAACCACTAAGAAGGGGCCTTGATCATGATTTCTGATCCTATCGACTCTATTATCAATGCTATCAATACTTTTTTGGCCTTCTCTGACCTACTTTAACAATTTTTGACATGTTCCACAATGCTCGGTGTAGTCTGCCATCTCTCTTGTCATATGACTCTTCACTTAATGTGAACACAGTAACAATCCCATAAAAGGCAAAAATATCTGTTGTCTGGCCCCAGCATGAGCCTAAAGTCAACCGAATGTGGGCCAGTTTTAGCCAAGATTTCTCCTCACCTTCAAATGACCAATTCTCTGCTCCCTGAGCTTATAATAGCACTATACATATTGAAACTTATGATTTGCATTGTTTAATCAAATCTGTGGGAGGAAATTCCACATTTTCTCAACACCCCTGGGACCACTGGAGAAGCTGGAATAGAGTTAGAATAAATGAGCGAACATCGGGAAAAGATTACATCAACCAGAGGGAATGAGAGAGGAGACAGGAGTGGGTGAAAAAGCAGGTGTGTGTGTATTGATTGTGTTCAGCAAGAAGCATGATTGTGAGAGCTGACAGAGGAGGAGGAGAAGTGAAGGGCATCTCCTCCACCATAAGGTCCAATTTGTCTCCCACTCACCTGGAACTATGATACCATCAACCAGCTTCCTCACTGCTGATTAAAGACAAACGATCCACAGGAGGAGTTCCACCACTGACCAGCTGCAAACAAACATGCAGAGAACACAACCGAACAACCTAACAAATCCTTCAAAGGAACTTCTTACTGTTAAATCTATTGTAAACCATCAATTAAATTGTTTTTTTTTTTTTAATTAACCAACTTTTCACATGATTCTCTTGTCCATTCTTAGTTTTTCCCCTCTAAGTGCCTTGGTGCAAGAACTTTGGTGAAGAAACCAAGCTGCTAAGGATGATCATATTGGAAATGTGTAGTGAATTCATGATGCCTGAGGCTATTTCAGTTAGGTTCAATGAAGAAATACAACAATTGTTAATGGTGTTAGGTCTTTATATTCAATATGTTCTCACTCTCAACTCATCAAATATGGCAGGTTGGTCAGTGGTCCCACACTTCAAACTCCGACACTCTAGGCAACCCTCTATTGGGGTGGATTATCAGACAATGGGCCCCTGACCACAGATCAGACCACCCCCTATCTCCTCTATATAGGGAACAGACACACACACACTTTATTATTAGCCTATTAGGTCATTTAGCCTATTTTGTGTTATTGTTTTGCATCTCTTTCTAGTTGTAAAGCATATTTTAGTGGTTTTGTATCTCTTTGTAGTCATTTATGTCTTTTTGTGTTATTTTGCATTTATTTTGCATCCTTTTGTGGTCATTTAATAAAACAGCATTTCACACATGACACAAACACTTGTCTCCTGGCTGAAAGTCCTGTTTTTGTGTGACCCTCCCACCCTACTCCAACTTTCTTGCTCTTTATGTCATTGCCGTGGCCAGGTTTTGGAGTTACTTGAAAGCCTGGTACTACGTCTCATACAGATGCTAGGGGTGCCTAGGGCATTGGTAACAGAAACCAACAGTCACTGACGAAGCTGCCATATTTGTTGCACTGGGAATGAGAACAGACGGGTATATTTAGCAAATTTTTGAAAGCATGTTGAAAACAGCATTAGCTGTTAGCTAGACTTTCGGGCTCATTTATACTCCCTTTTCATTAGAAAATAGATATGTCCATTTCAGCGTCACTGCCCTCACACTTCCCTGCATCCTTTATGATGGCATAGATACAGCCCATAGATGGCACTACAAGGCAGAATGAAAAGTTTGGAGGAGGAGGTTGAAACCTTTTAATGGAGGCAGTTGTAGATGGGGGTTGTGGCATGTGGCCAGAGAATTCTTTCACCTCTCGTCAACATCCGTAAGCTTTCAGAAAACGTGCACAATTACAGACAAAATGAACATCCTTCTTTGTATCTGACATTCAACATGAATGAGCCCATAGCCCCATTCAGGACTGTCCAGGATGCTGTGTGAGAAACAGTCCCAGAAGTCCCATGGCAAAGCAATGAGAAGTGCCAGTGTGCTGCTCTTTAAAGGAGGTGGGAAAATCTACCAGACGTACATTCGCCAAACTAGCTAGTCAGTCCTTATCCTATAAATCTTTTTTGTGATAGACTAAAAAATACAATTTGAAAATGCTTCCGATAAAGCATACATTTCATCAATTTTATTAGCAATCTAATAAGGACCATCTAAAAAACAGTCCACAAATAACATCTAAACTACTGAGAAGCCCACACTGTGAAAAATAATTCTTTATTTTTTATAACCATATAATTAATTTGTTTTAGATAAACTTTATTTACTATTTTCACCATCTCTGGCAACCATATCAAACACCTCAGGGGTAAATTAATGATTAATTAGTGGTGACCCCCTTAATCCCTTAACATATTAAACTGGTAATTAAAGCCATGTAACCTATCTCTTTAAATCTACTCAATTTGTTAATTGAGTACTTTTCAAATTAAAGCGTTTTTAGGAGGCTACATTTCACCTTTTAAAATTAATAGGAAAATTAAACAATATACTTATCTTGTTACATTGTAATACCATTTTCAGTAAATTATGTATTTTGTGACTACATTCCCGCTTTAGCATATAAAAGGTAAAAACAACAAAGTTTTTGATATGAACAAATAAACTGCCAGGTCTCTGTAGAGGAACCCCCCCCCCGGATTAGTATTTTATTGAAGCTTTAGAAGGCAAACACAGCTCCATAGACCATGGATAATCCCTCATCACCACATATCTCTTCTCCCTCTGCCATCCCTCCATCCCTGCACTCACTTTAATGTTTTTAGCTTAGCTTCAGGACTCCATGCACAAAATCAATACGGTTAGCTAAACAGACCTGTGACCACACGTGTGCACACAGCACACACACACACACAAAATCACTCTAAGACAAATTGTAGCAGGACAACACAGAGTGAAGTATGTAGGCACTGAATGGAGATAAGCAGACTTTGAATTGCTATCTGGCTTCTGAAGAGAGTGAACATGAAAAAAACTGTTAATGGCAGTGTTTGCTCTCTTTAACACACACACACAGACACACACACAGACACACACACACACACACACACACACACACACACACACACACACACACATATATGTTCACACACAGGCTGATATACACCATGTTCTGTGTACTTAATTATGTGTCCTTTACGCTGATAAAAGTGTCTGTGAGGAACCCAGGAGATGCTGGCTCAGAATCCATCACTGACATTATCGCCCTCTGCTTCCTGGAATTGTTTGATTGGAGGTCTCCAGGCAACACTGTCCCTAATGCCAATTGATGTCAAGAGACTGCAGAAACTAATGCTGACCGCACACAAACATCACACATGGATGTACTGTATGTGCTTCAGGATTGCCAGATTCAGCAATACATTTACAACCTATTTTTGTACCAGTTTTCCTTGCAGTTATTACAGATCTAAACTAAACTGTCTGTTTAATCTTTTTGACGGGTTTTGTATAGTTCTGTCCTAGCCAATTCTATCTTGCAAAGGGTTTACAACCTAAATGGAAATTAAAGATACAATCAAAATAGAAGTCCACAGTGTAAAGGAATACTTTACCCACAAAGTTATCAATTGTATATGGATTATTGTGTTGCATTTTTCTCACATGCCTCCCTGGTGAATAGGGCTAGGTATCCTTACTCAAAACCTGAAAGGTATTGATTGAAATAAACCAGTAGTATTCAAATGTCTCAGATCAAACAATACCTGTATTTGATCTCTTTTGCAGTGGGTGTAAACACTCTTTTCTGCCGCCTCTGGAGCTGCTCTCCTCCGGGGGAACAGTCAGTCCAACATCTCCCTGGTTAGCAAAGGCTACATGTAACAGAAGCAGCAGTAAGTCATTTTTATCCTTTATAGTTTTAATCTAGTTTTCAGTTGATCAAAACATTTTAGTCGATGAATTTTTTTTTTCTTATCTTGAACTAATCCAATTAGGCTGATTCGTGAACCAGAAATTATGGTCAAGGTTAATTTCCACACACTTACAACCCTGCATTTCTCCATTGGATTTTTGATAGGTTTGAGGGGTGATTTATGAGTACACACTTATTGATAATCATTTGATCACCACAAATAACTTATCTGAGACGACAACGATTTGTACCCAGATTCACTGTTAACTCTGAGTTATCAATCTCACTTAAGACTCAACTTAAGAAACAGAAAAATAATCAAATCCTGCATTCTTTCTTAATCTGGAACATGTCAGTATGAAGGTTTAAAGTCATGTCTCACAGAGTTGGTGATTAAAATTAAACTTTCAGCTGTCAGAGGAAACTGAGTTCAGACTATGAATTTAAAGCACACCTACATTCACAGATAACTGAGCCTCCTATCTGCCCGGTCCATGTCATTGGTCCGACAGCCCACTGGTCCGACATCCCATTAGTCCGACGGTCCGCGGTGCTGAACGGCTCCCGGCGGGCGTATTGCTACCTTGATGGTGCGCTGCGACCGGCTCTGGGTCAGCTGGGAAAGGCTTGAGGCGAAGCAGGCTCACAGCTTATGTGTTTGCCACTTTCTTTTTCATTTTAACCCACACCATGATCTTTTCCTGACCCTAACCAAGTGGTTTTTGTGCCTAAACCTAACCAGACGTTAACCACAGGGCGTCATGATGATTTCAGAACGGACTTCGGAACAATGGGTTTAATATGGTCGGAACAATGGGATGTTGGACCAATGGGCTGTCGGACCAATGGGATGTCGGACCAATGGGCTGTCGGACCAATGGGCAGTTCCCTACCTGCCTGTCAAACAGCAATCAAACCATTAATTCTCTCTATTCTGGACTGAGTGAAGTCCAGCGGCAGGTAGCTGCTTGCTCTGCTGCCATTCAGTGGCCAACAAGCTGAGCTAACTGCTAACCGCCACTGCTGCAACTAACAAACTTCACAAATCCATTCAACAGCTCTACCATTCACAGTCTGACACACACAGCCGATTATTTACTGCCGAATTACAGCTCACAACTCACAACAACGGCTGATGTTAACACTTTTGACACATCTCGTCAATGAAAATGAAAGAGAGAATTTGTCTCAGTTTTTATTATCAAGAAAAAAGGTCGTTGACAAAAAAATTTCCTCATAGTTTTTGCCAACAAAATTAACACTAATTGCTATTGTATTGTATCATTTTGAAATTATACCCAGCCCTAACAATGAACGAATTACCCAAAATCGAAGAAAATTCTTGATAAATCTGAGTAAAAGATGAACCATGTTTAACAAACCAGCCAAACCTCTTGTACCCACAACTAAAACAATGACAATGGCAAACGATATCTTTGGGATCAATTTATGAACAGTAGAAACCTGACAGCCAATCAAAATCTATCCAAACTTACAGGGCATCACGTTCAACTTGGCATTTGACACTGGGGAGAAAATCATCACCAAGGTTAAAAAAATGCATTCCTGTTTGATATAAAAAAAAGTATATATTAAGACACTATCAGGAAGAAGGACATCTGGGATGCAAATTGGGCTCAGTGGCCTAATCCTAATAGACACCTTGCCCCTACCATTTGTCTGGACTTAAAAAGTCCAACAATCATCATATTAACTTAGTTTAATGTCTTTTTCTTTATAACAAGCATAACAAAAGAAATTGTTGGTTTGTCACTGTCTCAGTTTCAACAACTGCCCCTTGCAATTCTGTTCCCAGGGGTCAGGGTAAAATATTAAATGGGATTGGGCAACTAACCATTTTGCTAAGATGCCCACACAGCTCGCGTGTGCAGCGTGTACTTGATGCCACTGTTAACAGCACATTATACTTGTAGTGTAGGTTGCATTTCCTGTGTAGAATGTAGAAAGTGCTAAAAGCTGGTACAGTTATCATGTTGTCTGATATTTGACTCCAGAGTCAATGTATCACTGAAACTAACTTTTTTTTTTTTGTAATTAATTATTTTTTGGCCAAGGGTACATTTTGAGCACAGCTAAAAACACCAACTCATATTGGGTAAAGATTTTTAAACTTATGCCTGCAGTATCCACTCATAGCAGATGCAGTATGGGTTTGGTTATGGTTAAAGTCAGGCAACTAAACACAAATTCTAACTTCTGTAAGACAGAGAAAGTTACATGACAATCTTTTTTTGCACCGTCCACCACACCACAGGACTACTTGAACACTGGCATTGGGTGTAGAGCTAGATTTCAGATTTTGCCTGTTGTTTGTTTAAATCTGACATCCCTAAAAGGATGTTTAAATGTTAACAATTGTCTTTATTGCTATGTTTTATGAAATTGATCATTTGTGATCATACTTAAATATTAAGAGAACACAATTAGGGGCGGCACGGTGGTGTGGTGGTTTGCACTGTCGCCTCACAGCAAGAGGGTTGCCAGTTCGATCCTGGGTGTGGGAGCCCTTCTGTGCGGAGGTTGCATGTTCTCCCCGTGTCAGCGTGGGTTCTCTCCGGGCACTCCGGCTTCCTCCCACAGTCCAAAGACATGCAGATTGGGGACTAGGTTAATTGATAACTCTAAATTGTCCGTAGGTGTGAATGTGAGCGTGAATGGTTGTTTGTCTCTATGTGTCAGCCCTGCGATAGTCTGGCGACCTGTCCAGGGTGTACCCTGCCTCTCGCCCAATGTCAGCTGGGATAGGCTCCAGCCCCCCTGCGACCCTCAAGAGGATGAAGCGGTTAGCATGCTCTGCTTTAGCCTCTGCTTGGCCTAATGTGCTTGGACGTGTGTGTGTGTGTGTGTGTGTGTGTGTTAGGAGAGGACTATGATGAAATACATCACACTGGTCATTGCCTCAGTAACACTCCTGGGCTCATCATCTTAGGTGTTTGTGTGTGCGTGTGATGGTTATTGCATGAGGACAGCAGGGATGAGGGACTAGGGACGTAATCAGCTGTCAGTGTGATGCAGGACAGGCCCCCTTCCTCTCTCCTGTCCGTCTCTCTGACACACGCACACACACACACACAACATCATTACACAGCTTTCATGTAGACATACATAAAGGCACACACTGGCTTGACTGATTAATCGGTTGTCATTCATGAACATTCTCTGTGTTTTGGACATTTGAAGATGTCACCTTGGACTGCAAGATGACTTTAAGAGACATTCTTTGCTATTTATTGACATTTTTTTCAACTAAACTATTAATCAAAGAAAATAATCAACAGCTTAAATAATAACTACAATATGACAACCTTCACATGCAATTAGAATTAAATGTAACATGTAACATGAGGGATGTCTGGGGTGCTTTGCTTGGCCTGCTGCCCCTGCGACCCGGCCCCGGATAAGTGGATGAAAATGGATGGATGGATGTAAAAGCCAAAATGTTTTAAAAAATAATTGATTTGAGTCTGTGATTATGTCCTTATTATTGCATAGGTCTAATATAAAGCTTCTGCTTATTGCTGGTTAGATTTGTTTTAAAAAGGTTGAATGTCACTGTCATAGTTTGAACATTGTCATAGTTTTGTACGTTAAGTCTTTGGTTAATTCGTTTATCTAGTTTACTGTATGTGCAGTTAGTTACACAACACTTTTACAGAAAATGTGAGTACCAAATGTGATTACTTAGTTCAGGTAGTGGCTAAATTATATTCTCTCCTACATCATGCCTGATGAGTTAGTACAATACCCTAAATACAAAACTAATGATGTACACAATCACCTGTATGTATTAACAGTAAATGTATATTTTGAGATACATCTCATACATGTGGTATTGACTTGTTTTTACGCACATATAGTGAAACTGTCTTTTTGCCATTTCTTAAGTCATGTCCAAGGATTTGCTGCATACACTATTGAAACTGGACATAAGGACTTTGTAAATGTTTGCAAAGCGCAGGTCATTTTTTGTAAAGATCATTTTTGCAAAAAATCTTTTTGGGCCAGAGGGCATTGTGTGATATGCAGTTCCAAGCATGACTACAGTGCTAAAATCACTGCAGACACTTAAAGCTGGAGTGGAGAACTTATGTCTACCCCCTCTGGCAGTCAGAGTAATTACATAAAGGTAGTCAATTATGTAATTTGCTTATGACGAATGTCTGCAGATTTAACTTAAATCCTTTCTCTGAACACTTTTTATTTTTTTATCTAGAGCATCCACTCTAGAAACTTGGATGCTTCTGGATTTTCCATCATAGCTTCCACCATACTTCTAGCTGCTGCATTGTCACCATGGTCTCTTACCCCTTCCTGCCCCCTCTGGCTGATGATGTAAAATGCATCACTTCCAGGGCACTGGCATGGGAATGTCACTTCAGACATGCAACACCCAAACTCTGGTAGGCTGACAGAAAAGCCATGTTTCCATCACAAACTTCAGGTATAGTAGTTCTACAACTTTATGTAACCCATGCGGACATGTACCTAGACCCCAGATCTGTTTAGCATTTCCATCACAGACTGCACTTTGAAATGTAGGCAGGGTTGTTGTTACTCACTGCTCTGTCCAGCTCTCATTTTATTTCCTCTTCATTGGTGATGCAGCACCTCATTTATCATCTACAGAACGGGGTTGTATGCCAACATTTTCATAACAAAAAAGAGCAGGCCGGAGAAAGTTTTTCTCATTTTAAATTTAAGCAAGAGCAGGTAGTGGAAGTGGTGCTGGAGCGCACTGGAATGACGCCCCACCACTTTTTCGGTGTGAGAAAATGGAATATCTGCAGTTTACTTAATCCAGTTTAAATTCATAAATATTTTTTAAAGGCTTGAAGATCCAATCTTCACTAAAGTGTATATCATCCAAGAGAAACAATAAAGGCTAATAGAATGGTCAAAGTTATTATTTTGGCATTTGAGGTGTGTTCACGTTGTCAACTCATGCACTCAACAAGATTCAAGAAAATATTTCACCTTAGAAGCTGGAGCTAGCTGACAGCAGTGGCCTTTAAACAGCACAGTGAATGACATTATTAGCTAACTAGCTAGCTAACTGTTAACTGGTAACGATGAAAAGGCAGCAAAAAGTCCTTTTCACTTTATAGTTTTAGTTGATGAATGTATGAAAACCTTGCCATGGTAGGAACAGCAGTTACAGTCCAATGTAGTCTGCTCAAGAGTGACTTTATCTACTGACCAATCAAAGGACTGAAGTGTTTCCTGCATCGCCTTAATAATAAGGCCAGATCTGTGTGCAAGGTACCTCTACAGAGGGGTAACTGATGACTTTTCACAATGGAAATGCAAAAATAACCACTCTAATATGTGCCGAACTGAACCTAACCTCTTACAGTACCATCAAGGCAACATTTCTGTTTGATCAGTACTTTGGTACACCACATGTCAAGAAAATGACCAGATGCCATGAAATGTAGTGTGAATATTCATGGACGCCAGAGGATGATCCTTTATGACTTTTCCTTTAAAGTCATCCTGGGGACATACTATCCATTTTCTGTTGTTGACGAATACATTTCTTTAGCTCTCTATGAGTAGGAAATATTATGTACACTCCATTTGTGTGCGTTTGCTTTGAGGATGTGGGTTCTCAGTGAATCTTTAATGGTTTGAGACTATTTTTATATAGTGTAGTTCTGGTCCACTGCCTTCCCAGAGGGCAGGGTCAGTATTAATTATCACCAACTTAATGATTCAGAGTTTTCTAACAGGCCTTTGACCTTGACTCTGCCGGCAAAATCCACACTGTCACATGATGTTTCGCTTCTTCCATTAATGCTTGATTGGGGCCATGGAAAAGGCCTTGGCAGAGGGCTGACAGCGCTGTCACACTCTTTAAATCACAGCGGAACGACTCGTCTCCTATTGAAAGTCCAAGATTTATCTTAATACATGTAGAAGAACAAGATTAATACAATGACGACATTATTTGGTTTGGTTTTTGACAGCTATTCCCTGTTATAAATTTAAAAAATCTAATTCGTTAACGTTTTTTCTCACCGCTATCTGTGTATCCTCAGGGACCGAAGCTGCCATCTAATCCCTGTAATGGAAAATCTTTACAGGCGTCCAGGAGGTGTGATCACACACAGCCGCAAGAAACAGCCCAATGAAACTACAGAGCCTGATATTAAGTCTCACAGTGAGATCACACATCGCCAACAACTCAATGAATCCACAAAGACTGGACACACACACACACACACACACACACGGTGTAACAGCAGTCACACACACACACACGCACACACACACACACACACACACACACACACACACACACACACACACACACACACACACAGTGTAACAGTAGTCAGCTGTAAAAACCAAGCTAGGATTGGATTAGTTGTAATACAATTAGATTTCTGCCCACACTGTGAAATGATATCTAATCGAGGTTACTGCTCAGGGACGACCCAAGGGTGGACAAAACACACCCACACCTTGTTACACACACCTCCCCTTACCAGCAACAAAAGAAAAAAAGTGACACATGAAGGAAAAAGCTGTCCTCTATCTGATAAAACATCTTTCTCACTCTCAAACATTTCCATTAAAGCTTTCAGTGTCACACAAGAGCTCCCATAATGTGCATGTGAATCCTATCATCAGCTCTACAACAATACACAGCATGTCTCCATTTCTGTCCCTTGGACCATTACACTCTGTGTGGGATTCAGCATGGACAGAACTCACACACACACACACACACACACAAGTCTCAAGGAGCTTGATAATAGGCCTATGAATCACGTCGAATCCTATCAGCAGCCGAACAAAGCTGGGTCTCAATTTGCAACCTCTGGACCGTTCCATTCGGCATGGATTCTGTAAAAGATGTAGAGGGTCAGCTCTCCATCAGCCCCACACCCCACAGACACATCGCCCTCGGCTCATTCCCCACGGCCCTATTCACAACTTAATGGCAAATTCAAAAGGGATTCACAGCCACAGGTTCAGAGCGAGCCGTGGCCTTGAATATGGAGTAATCTGACTGTCTGCTGCATCCTGCACAACCTAATGCTCCAAACATAATGGGCACCTGAGCGGCTGAATGTGAATGTGGGTCTATGAATGTGTGCGTGTGTCAGTGTTTGATGTTTGTGACCTTGCTTTGTAGTATCCTTTAAAAAGACTTCTACTGTACATCACTACTGCATGGAACTCTTTTACATTCATATAATTATGACTTACATTCAACCGACTGTACCATTTTCAAGAGAATACCTCATGTAGTTTATTTCAAGTGTTGCAAATCAGTCGAAATGCTGAAGCAACGGCAGTGTGAAAGGATCTTTGAAGTATAAGGCTGCTGTTATATGTTTTCTTATTATCAGCAAATCCAATAAAAATACCCAAACCAACTATGTGTTAGCTCATCTCTAAATGACTTCATGATGTCCCTACTGTCTGTGGCTCAGCTCTGCACCCATTGGTTCCCAATGAAGGAAGGCATGAGGATAGTTATGTCTGGGTTTTTTTTTTAATTTTTCTGTTTGAAAATAACTCAATGGCTTAATAAAACAGCTGGGTACTGTAGTTTTTAACAAAGATTTTTATGTTTTTTTATATTTTTGGGGGAACTATTTTTAGTGGTGGATTAATTCTGAACAAGCAACAATGTCTCTGTAAAAAAACAACTGCTTTTTGTGCTTGGAAAAAAAAAAGTAATGACTTGCTTAATCACAACTGGTTCTATTGTTTGTTGCTCACTAACATGCCAGGCATCTCATCTAGATGTCATGCTATCCTTCATCCCCTCCTCCTAGAGCTCTGATCCAGCCCAAAAAAATCAGGCCCAGCCACACATGATCCCGCACAGTTTCTGTCTAAGCCCGACCCGAGCCCGAAGCGCAACAGTTTTGGGCCTGAGCTGATTAAAAACCCAAATTTCTACTGTAAAAAGAATATGTTATAATATATTTTGATAATATGAAAACATTTATTACATGCTAGGGGCTGATGTGTTTCCTCGCACCACATCTCCTTGCAGTGCACTACAGGTTCGGCAGAGTGGGCTGCGCCCCTTGGTGCGTCTAGGTGATGATCAGCGCTCTTCGCTGAATGTTACACACAACTCTACCACCGCTGGGGAGGCAGAAGGAAACACTGCCAACCAAGTCGTCTGCCAGCCCCCCTATCCTGTGTTTCTCTCATGTTCCATCACTCTCTCACACGCCTTATGTCTGTCCCCTGGTTCTCCATAGTATTACTCCATTGTTCCGTCACTTTTCCTCTCTCAGTCGCAGAGTCCCCCCATCTTTTTCTCTCTTTCCCTTGTGATTCAATCCATTAAAACTCAACTCAAAACTCAGCTCAGATGAATCAGACCTGATTCAAGCCCAGGGAATAATGAGAAATTACAGCCAGGCCCAGCCTGGCGGTAGGGTCGGGCCCATTCGGGCTTGGGCACAGAATCAGAGCTGTACCTCCTCTTCCTCCAGTTGACCAAGTCAGTGCATGTACCACATCACTTTAGAGATGCTGATATGATACACATATACCTGCACATGTAAAGATGCTTGGTTTACATAAACTTACAATGCCAACATTTTCTTATGGCAACTGGGCAGGTATTTGGGGCAGCAGGATGGTGTATGTGGGGTTGAGTCACAATAAACTACACTGTAGTTAGTAGCAGTAATCTTCGCAGGACAAATATATCATTTACATACAAATTTTACTTGTAAATCATTTTACAGAAAGCCAAGTTTCACAAAACTGCAAGCCCTCACAATGTAACGAATGATTCAGGGATGGTATGTTCACAAACACTCGAGGGGCTGAAGGGGCAGTTATTTGTGTGTTTGTGTCCAAATGTCTGAATCGCACATTCTGGTAGGAGAATGAGGCCAGCATGAAACCAAGTCAATCTAGCATCAGCCCACTGTCATTTGTCACTGTCTGGTCCCCAGCTGTCAATCATCTCAGCTTCATATGATTGGCAGGAGTAGAGTAGAGGTTAAAAGTAACCCTCTCACATGAGCCCAACTAGAGGCCAATGTGTGTGGACAGCAGGTCAGCTGACATGTGAAAACGTAAACACTCTCCTGAAAAAAGCTACACACACACAGACACTGGCAAATAATGTAGAAACATACACAGGAAGCGCTGGGTGTAAAATTGCCCCATGAGTTCCTTTCAGTGTTTGCAGTGTGATCGATGGTGTGAAGCTCCACACAGGCGTGTCACTGACAGACGTGTGCAATCCTGCAGCACATACTGGCCTGATGAATCACATGTATCATCATAACACACACACACACACACACACACACACACACACACACACACTGTAGACATCAGAGTCTATGGGTCAGAAATCTAGTTTGCGAAGGACGAAGGCTCATTAGACATCACACCACACACACAAACACACCTTCTGGATCCAAGATCATCACTCAACACCTGTTTTTCTTGACTCTCTGATGTCCTCACGTGGCTTTGCTGTTCTCATTAAGTCTCTAATGTGTCATCTGGGTTTTCTATGTCCCATTGTGGTCTTCTACTGTCCTCACAAAGCTTTATATTGTCTCGTTGTGGCTTTCTGTTGTCTGGATGACTTTCTGCTGTCCTCTAAAGGTTTCTACAGCCAATCATGAATTTTGACAGCCATGAAAGGATTTAGTGTCCAATCCGGGCACGTTGCTGTCCAATCACAGCTTTAAACTGTCTCACCATGGCTTCTCACTGTCCTCACAAGGCTCATAGATTCCCACTGTCTCAACAAAGCTTTCTCCTGTCTTTACATTGCTTTCTACTGTCCCACTGCATTCTTCAACTGTTCTTACAAGGCTTGTTTCAGTCAGATCATGGGTTTCTATCATTCATCATGGTCTTCTCCTGTCCTCACAAGCTATCCACTCTTGGATGGTCTGGCTTTCTTCTGACAAAATCTTCTATTCCATCATGGAATTCTACCATAAAAGCTTTCTATTGTCCCATTGTGGCTGTCTACTATTCTAACAAAGCTACAAGGGCTATGTTCTGTATTTATGAGGCTTTATACTATCCCATCATGTCTATTGTCCTCACAAAGGCTCTCAGTCTGATAATGGATTTCTGCTGTCCCAAAAATGCTCCACTGTCTCAATATTGTCCCTACCAGACCGCCCATCCAAAATACCAGCCACATACTGTAGGTTGTCTGCGCAAGCACCTTATTAGGGCCCACATTTATTTTAACCATTTAGCAGGGACCTCTAGTGGCTGTCGTATCTATGAAAGGAGCAAAGATGGAAGTCTTACAACATAGTATAAAGAGCGACAAAGTCCACTTAGGTAGATCGAAGTGGATGGATGGATCAAACAAACAGGACTTCAAATCAGGAGACCGCTGTTTGTGTCCCATGTGAAACCAAAAGTCGCCGCTGACTTTTTTTAATTTGAGTACATAAGTTAACTTACATGAAACACTTACCTCACATAGATATCGTACTTATGTAACGTCAGTTAACTTACGTACATAACTTGTGTTACGCAACAAACATACTGTAAAACTTCAATTAAAAGCCTAGTCCCAATTTAGCACCCAGTCCCTTTTACTATCCCAGTGTGGCTACACATTTTGATAAATAAAGGCCTGTCTCAATTAGAAGCCATTGTTGGCTACCAACTTAAGCTATCATTAGATAGCTGTTCAGATCACACAGTTCATTTTACTGAAACCATGAGTCCCAGAGAAGATGATGCCTTGTCTGTTGGGTTAAATGAATGATTTTGATATGTTATCCGAAGCCTTATTTTGATAAATGTAATATTCAGACTGGTTCAAATAAACAATTTGATTGTTTTTCCCATCTTAGCTGAGCAATGGTTTTGCATAAAAGGAATGAAAGGCCTCTCCCATATACATGTAGATGCCTGTCTCAAATACAAGCCTGTTGACTTTAGTGATTTAAGCAAACAATAGCCCGGGCTACTAATTGAAGTTTCGGGGTACTTATTTTAACCCAAACCATGTTTCCTAAACCTAACCAAGTAGTTTTGTTGCCTAAATGTAACCAAGTAAAACTGTGACTGTTCACAACGTTAACCACATGTTTAAACTACGACTGTTTCACAAGGTATGTGCACCTGTCACTAGTTTGCTCCAGCAGTCATACATGTTCTTTTGGAGTAATTGACGAACAATTCTGTCTTAGGTCCGTCATAGGTTTTTCTACAGTGCCTAATGTGCTCACAAGCTTCCTAGCAGCTTTGTCTAGTTTTCATGAGGCTCTGTCCCTTTGTGGTTTTCTACTGTCCTCAGTTCTTGTGGTCTTCACAAGGCTCTCTACACTCCAATCCAGAGTCTGCTGTCACAGAAAGGTTTTCTACTGTCCAGTCGTGTTTTCTCGTGTCCTGCTGTCATTTTATATTATTCAATGTTAATAGGAATATTTTAAATTTCCAAATATTGATACTGATGCCCCCTACAAAAGGCATCCGGAAAAACAATTATTACTAGACACATTGCTCACTCTAAGATCAGCATTGAGAAAAGTGCATAGCTCTGAGATACCTTCATCTTGGGGATGGCTTTGTTTCATAAAGAATGAAGCGCTGAAGTGCCAGATGTGACAAACAAACATGAAACAACAACAGAACAAAGCACAAAGGAGCAGGAAGGGTAAAACCCAACTGTCGGCAGATGAAAAGGAAGTTTGGAGGGCTAGATGCAAGGAGACGCAGAGGGACAGACAAGAGGAGAGCCACCACTGTCATAACTGACACAGATGTTAACAAGTCCCTCTGCATAATGCAACATATGGGGCTCCTGCACCTCTGTTCATGTACACACACACACACACACACACACACATGCTTTTACACATCAGCACACATACGCGAATCATTTCGAATGAATGTACATACGCAGAAAATGTATTCCCTCCTCCCTGTCTTTGTTTGGAGGATCGAGCTTTACGTACTGAACGCCATAACTCACTCTGATCAGATGACAGCAGTGTAGATGGTGAGATTGAAAACAAGGAAGCGAGATACAGGAGGGAACGGTGCAGATTTTAAATTAGGTTGCTACTATTTTCTTTGCTTTCCTCTCATGTGCGTGTCTGACTCTGCAGTACAGTAGTGCTGATTTCCCCAGGGCTGGCTCAATATGCCTCTTTTATTGTTATGGCCTATTAAACCCCTATGATAGAGGGCTGAGCTCAAGGTGGCATCTGCTTACCACACACACGCACACACATATACAAACACGCGAATCCTCATGCCCCAGGTGCATTGTGGGGCTAAGTTAACCAAGCAGGCCATTTGGTGTGGAGCAAATAACATTCTCTAAAAAGGTCAGAGCAATTTAAGAGTCTTTTTATTGTTTCCTGTGATGGCCCACAGCTGTGGCAGGCAGAGTTGATGCAGCTTTTATGTGCTACAGAGGTGAACTGGAGTGCTGCAGCGTATGCAGTATGTTGTACAGGTACACAGAATAGATCAAGAGTCTTTAAATTGACAGTCTGCTAAGGTCATTTGACTAGTGCACCCATGACAGTTGGATGATAGATGTAAAGATAGATGATAGAATGTAATGGCTTTTTATAGCATCTTAGATGTGCCTGTTGGAAGGCCCACTGTGCGCATAACAATAGCTGCAAAATCTATAACATGGCGTTCCAATAGAAGAAAATGATTAATGAGGTTGAGGTGTGTATTATTCTTACAAGTTTCTTTTTGTGTGTTAACTTTCAGTGAGTTATAATATAATAAGTGGCTTGTCGGTGAAGATTCTCAGTCATCCAGGTCATCCAGCGGTGGTAGGTTCTTGAAGAAATGCAAGCAAGTCCAGTTGCCTACGATATAGCACTTACGAATATAATAGGTGTGTTTTCTTTAGTCCATCCATCCATCCATCCATCCATCCATCCATCCATCCATCCATCCATTTTCATCCGCTTAACCAGGGCTGGGTCGCGGGGGCAGCAGGCTGAGCAAAGCACCCCAGACATCCCTCTTCAACGCTTTCCAGCTTCTCCTGGGGGACCCCAAGGCGTTCCCAGGCCAGACGAGATATGTAATCCCTCCAGCGTATTCTGGGTCTGCCCCGGGGCCTCCTACCAGTGGGACGTGCCCGGGACACCTCCAGCGGGAGGCGCACAGGAGACATCCTAGTCAGATGCCCGAACCACCTCAACTGACCCCTTTGTACTTGTGGACTTAGAATGAGCTGTTGATATCGACATCAGGAGCACGTCCTCATCCGCAGAGTCTGCCATGCTGAACTATCATGTTTCTACAGTAGCTCAGAACAGACAAACCAAACACTGTTTCTAGATAGGGCCATTTACATTTGCATCTGCCATTGCAGTTAGCAGGCCCTCTGCACTAGAAAAATACTTATTTTTTCAATGTGAAACTGCTTTATTCTGTGTTTTTATCATTGGGTCCATTAATTTGAAGAGGTGTACACCTCTACCAATAATTTGACTACCAGTAAAAAGCTCCTGAATGTTTGGATCTTACATCATCAAAGAGAAAAAGGCAAGCACAAATTAGCAGTTGCTGGGCTAGCGGCCCGTCTCTGACATGCCGAACAGCATCAGAGGAGCACTGAATTCTAACATCAAACTGCTTTATTTTGTGTTTTTTACGGGTTTAAATCACCGGGTTCATTTGTCTTGGAGAGGAGGTGACCTTCACGGATAGTTCAACTTCGGGCAAAAACCTGTGTCTGGGTCAGAAATGAGGTGGGCACACATTAACAGCTGATGGGCTGGCAGCGTGCAGTCTGCAACGTGACAAACAGTGTAGAAGAAACAATGATTTCTAATGTGAACCTGCTTTGATCAGTGTTTTTGAATAAGGCAGTAGCCCCTTTCCTTACTTTGGAGTTCCCACACTCATCTTCATCATCATTATTATTGCCTTCATTATCATATATGTAAAATTTTGCGACTGCATCTAGCACAGTTATGACACAACTGCATTCATAAAATATATTAACATCTGGCAAAATTTCAAAATGGTGCAGCTGGAAACAAGCAACAGTACTGAAAGGTAGAAAGTCACATGAGGACACTGGCAAGCTTGATGAGAACAGCAGAAGGCTACAATGCTGACAACAGAAAGCAATTATGGGAATGGCAGAAAAAATACAATAAGGACGTAGAATGCCTTGTGGAGGAAGTGAGATGTCTTGTGAGGACACTATAAAGCCACAAAGGGACCCTAGAAAACCATTATGTGACAGAGTTAAGTCACATAAGAGAGCCTTATGGACACAGCAGAAACTTTATGAGGACAGTAGAAAACCTCATGAAGACAGGTGAAAGCCATGCTGGGGTTGTAGTTAACCTTGTTAGGAAAGATTATGGCTACAATGCACAATAAAAGGTAATGGCAACAGTGAAGATTCTTGTGAGGACACTAGGATTCCAAGATTTGGCTGTAGAATGCTTTTGAGATCAGCAGAAGGACAGAAAGCCTCAAATGTCTGCACAAAGCCTTGTAGAAAGTGTGGTAAGCACAGTAGATAGCCTTGTAAGTAGACAGTACAAAGGCTTGTAAGGACTCTAGAACTCTATTATGGTGTTGCATAAGGCTTTTAGAGGACAGTCTGAAAGCTTTAAAGAAGTTATTTGTCCATGCTTCCCAAAAAGGCATATAACTTGTTTTCTTGTCAGTCTCAAATTCAATTCAACTGCACGTGGGGGTCAGTTATTATATAACTCACCTGTACATTTCATTAAGGCTTAAAGTTACGCATAATTAAGGGCAGGTCACTTTGAGTGACAGGCTGTCTGTCGATAGTGTCAGCGGCTTCTCCACAGCTCCACACTCTCGCCCAAATATGGTCACTTCTGGCTCCAAAAAACCAAGATGGCAGTGTCCAAAATGCCAAACTAGAGGCTTTAAAACAGTAGTCCACAAACCAATGGATGCTGTTACAGTAGTTATGTCCATTATTTTTACAGTCCATGGTAAACACGCATGATGTTTGCCTGGGTCCAGACCTTGGAATCCGCCCACTCAAGTGATTTGACTAATTCGTCCTACTGCACCGATTAGCTAATCAGCACTACAGGATGGATGAAAAATGTCAAGCTTTTTTCAGGCATTGTCAACCAGTGCACCATCACCAATGAGATGTAATAACAATAATGACCAGTGCTATAGAGAAGACTAGCAAAAGCAATATGTTGGCACATCAGTGTGGACTTAAAATGGCATTACATTCAGATGAATGTGTTGGTCATTAGGGATTGGTTAGGGAAAATCAAACCCCCCCTCCTTCTACCACCATAACGTGCAGGACGCAGTTCAGTAAGCATGCTGTGACGCTGTTTGACATCTAACATTTAAAGTTGGTGGTCAAAATAAAATAATGGTTAAAACATTTTAAACATTTCTTTCCCTTATGTTATAGTACATTAGTCATGTTTAATAGTAATTATTGCATCAAAATTGGATATTCTGTTACTGATTTTATGTGGGTTCAGGTTTTAAAGTCTTTAATAAAGTTTAATCCATGGCTCGGTTGGGCACAACAGTAAGAATTAACTGACGGTGAATAAAATGTCTGGTGATTCTAACATGTCTGACTGCAGAAAAGCCAAGAATATCCATGGAGGGGGTTTCTGTGTCTGCTTCCACATGACAGATGGCTGCTAAACTGAAAAAAGCTCAGGATTAATTTTGGAACACTCCACTCACTTCTTACGTTGTTGGTTATGTAAAACACTTTCCTCTGCTGCAGTGAAAGTCTGTTGAAACAGAAAGTCCTCTCTTGTCTGGTTATGTAAAGGACCAGCAGCAAGGGTTTATGCGAGGTGAACTGTCCTCGCATGTGTTCCGACCAAATGAACCCATCATGCCTACATAATTACGCCTTTAGTGGATATAGTGTTCGCTCCTTTAATTCACATGAGAAATGTACTTGTTCTGCATATGTGTGCATTCATGCATACGTTGCTCTCTCAAGACCTACTAGCCTTTGTGTCTTCATGATGCAGATTATATGCTTCAATACAGACGGACACCCTCAGCGGCTATAGGTCAGGTCACTGCGTTTTGTTTTGTATTATTATCATCTGTAAATTAAATAAAATTATTTATTCTCTCAGATTTTTCTCTTTATATTTATTTCCATCAAGATGTTTCATTACTTCCATCTTTGCTTGACTTTTTAAAAGAAACTGTTTCTTTGCCATTTGTTATATAATTTTCGAACGGTGCAAATAAACAAGAAACACTTTGAATGCATAATGCCTAGAAACACTCCAAAGTCATCTCCTTCCCCATGAATAAAGATGTGATGTAAGCGGTGATGACAAAGACAGCCTGACAACTTTGTTCAACTCCATGCATTTTTAATGTAGAGCTCTCTGTGTTGAATCTATACATAAAGGATCAGGCTAATCTATCATATATAAAGAAAAAGATTGGATAAAGGAAACATAATTGCTGCTCATGTGAACGGACAAAGGCTGAAAGTGATTTGATGTATGTGATGAATTTAAAGGTGTCGGAGAAAGAGGGGCTGGACTGGAAGGGCCGTCACCAACGTGTCAGCCAGCTCGACTCGCTGAGGAAAGACAATGAGGACAGAGAGAATAAGAAGACGGCTGAACAAAGAGGGGATGAGATTAGCGAGCTGCTGCTGTGAAGCGATAAAACAAAAAGTGGATGGATGGACAATATCCACTCGCACACAAGTAAGAATACCTCATATGGACATATACACTCAGTGCTCCTCTCACGTATTCACTGTTTTTACTGACACATTAAGCTCACACAGAATAAAGCAGCTGTTGTCCTCGAAACTTCAGAAGTTATGACATACACCAAACTAGTGAAGACATGTCTATAATCTTCATACACCGTATTGAGATCCATATAGCACCCAAATTTGCATCGCATTAATAATTTTTTATTACTGCTTGAAGGCAGTGCAACAAGCTGTTAACACAACACTGACATTCGTTCATTCATTCATTCATTCATTTATTCATTCATTTATTCATTGTTCGAAATGGCTTATACTTTACAGGGTTGCAGGGAGGCCAGCAGACAGTGGACAAGAGGCAGGGTACACCCTGTTCAGGTCACCAGACTATTACATAGACACATACACAACCATTCACACTCACATTCACACCTACGAGCAATTTAAAGTCCCTAGTCAATCTAAAATGCATGTCTTATAAAAAAGAAAGAAAAAGTCATAAAAGTTGATGTAACAAACATGTTAGCAAAGAGTTGCATTTACTAGCACCAGCTCACAGGGTCAGTGGCCCTATGCATCAGACTTTGTCAAACTGTGCACTCTAGCATCAGTTTTGGACGTATAAGGGAGCAATGTTTTCTCATGGAACGGATCATACGATATCCTACGAAAAATGCACAACAGTTTGTATGATATCCTTCAAATTAGCACCCTGTGCATGCCATTATGTCCTTAGTGTACAGTTACATAATCAACATAAAGTTACAGAGGTTGGGTTTAGGCAAGTAAAGTTACTGTGGCTAGATTTAGGAGAAGGAAAGTGAACTCAAAGTTCACATGGTTCCGAACATGCGACTCCAGGGGGAAGTCTGGATTTTTGTGGCTCATCCATCACCCCGATCTGCTTCCTTACGAGACCTCTTCGGACTGCTTTCTTGTTTACTCCTGTCAATGCACTGGTCACATGATCACAGCCTTTCAAAATACATGGGATATACATGAATTTGGGTGCATTACTTTTTGTAGGAAAACAATTTGTGAGAACAGCCTGCAGGGAGGGTGTGTCAGTTTCTACTTGTTACATGCATACATTCTCTTTTCAAAATAAACTTTGTTAGGTCTAGGCAATAAAAGTACTTGGTTAGGTTAAATGAAAGTGATCAGCGTTCGGGGTAAATTAAGTACATTTGTTACTAACGTAACGTACGTCACATGACACATATATTACATATGTCATATGTGTCATGTGACACACTACGTATGACACACTACTTTATGCAGTTAAAATAACTCAACAGTGACTTGGTTTCACATGGGACTGGAAAGTGCTGTCTCCTGGGTTTACCCATCCACCCTATGCTGACTTTCTCGCTCTTTGCACTGGAGGTGAGGGCGGAAAACTAAACACCAAACCACAGAGATTCAGTCAGAAGTTACAAATGTACTGAGAGCTGAAAACACACAGACTTTTAAAAATGCCTGTCTCTCTGGTCTCCTGCAGACATAGGTGAGTAAAGTCTTGCAACACACAGACTTGTTATGGGGGAAGAAGGGAGGTTGTCGGGGGTTGGCTGGTTGTCGTCAGCGAGATGTCACAGCTACCCACTTGAGGGCAGGTGTCCGACTCCAGTGAGGGTCTGTCATTGGTGTGGCTCTGCGTCACACAGCGCGTCTAAACTGATAATGGAAACACAAATCGGCGCATGGCTCGACTTTAATTAAGGGTGGCAATAGGGAGTGAGAACGTATTGCCTTTATACATTCAGCAGAGGCCGAGCAACATTAGCATTCATATACAGTCATATTTTTGGGGATGTTCACTCTCATTTTAGTTCTGTTCTGGTTTACAGTATTTTTTGAGAGGTAGAACTGGGTCTTTAGCTGTTAAATGCACTGCTTCATTCACCAACTAATCTCTAAGTCTGTTCGCTGGACACGATGCTGATGAGAGTAAACCAAAACAGTAAAGCCATAAACCAAAACAATGAACTTTTGGAAAGCTCTGTAAAGCAGACAAAACTGCACAGGTAATTAACCTCTACTGAGCTGTCACTACAAGCAACACCTTTCACATAACGTATATCATTTAAGCCATTGTTTGTGTGATAATTAGAAGCTGCTAAAACAGAAATGTCAAATAAACAACTGTAATACACTGTATGTTTTATCCCTGTCAGGACAAAAGAAGCCAACCGCATGATTCAATGTTGAGCAAGGTTATGTTGTTAAATCTTTAGTCAAAGTGATTCTGAACCAGGATCTCTTACTTCTGCTGACAGCCGAACATGTAAACAGCTGTCAGCAGTGTGTCCTCTTTGTTTTGGGTAAAGGAATCAAGTCCCATCTTGTAAAATGTGATAAAATATGACACCAGGGCAAATGTGTTTTGTATCAGCAAGACAGAAAAAAAGATCAATTTTGTCATTAAATCATCAAAGTTTTACTTTATTCTGGTCTCAAATGATGAAGTATGTGAGTCCATGAGAGACACTAAGGCTATGTGGGGATTAATAATTGTCTACATGTGACAGAAGGATGTTCCAGGTATGTTGGTGTATAATCAGCTGGACTCTGCTCTTAAAGTCTGTGTACAGAACAGTCTGTGGCCAGGAGCCACCTTCTCCCATCTGTTCTGTGTCTCTATTTTTCTCCTGCGCTGGAGTGAACTGGAGCTTGTAATATTTAATAGAGCCCACCTTTTTATTGCTGGGACTTTGGAAAATATGTGGCATCATAAATATCCAGAAATTTCAGACGCCCGTTTTTCTCTGGAGCAATCTGACCATCCATTTTTATTTCCCCACAAAACCACCTTCTGTTTCAGACCCACTGCTTTAAAAAAAGTGTTGAAAATTGGAGTTGTTGGCAACAATCTCAGGGTTCGCTGGTGGCACAATGGAGTGTTGATAGGCAGAGGAATTACAGAGGGTGAATTTTCCACACGTAGTCATATTTTTAGTAACAAATTCCATAGGTAGCCAGTTATAAAATGATCTCTCTCTTGGGGCGTCAGTGGCTTAGTGGTACAGCAGGCGCCCCATGTACAAGGCTGTTGCCGCAGCGGCCCGGGTTCGACTCCAGCCTGTGGCCCTTTGCTGTATGTCACTCCCTCTCTCTCTCCCCCTTTCACACTTGTCTGTCCTATCCATTAAAGTGGGCTAAAAATGCCCAAAAAATATCTTTAAAAAAAAGAAAATGATCTCTCCTTATATGTTTGCCTTTGCTCCTCTGATTTTACCTTTTTGGTTCAAATTTCGCAATGAAAAAGATAATTCAGGGATGGCATGATCACAAATCCCGGAGGGTTTGAAGGGGCAATACCTGATGTGTTCATGTGTCCACATGTCAGAATCGCACATTTTGATCAGAGAAAATGAGGCCAGCGTGAAGCCAGGTCAATCGGGCATCCACTCACCAATCAATTCTTTGTTGGTTTTGCTCTGTACAGGTGTGCACACTGATTGCTTAGAAGCATCAGTAAGAGTAGGAATGTCATAGCTGACACACCTGATGGTTTTAAAGTCAAACTGAAAACTGAAAATGTCAAAGAATAAGTAACCTTTCCATTGACGGTGCCAAATCAAACTATGCCCCACAAATTTGGCCTTTCCATTATCAGTTTAAACATGTCAAGGCACACCAAGCTGTGCCCAAGAGGAACCATGTCTGGAGTTATGTCAAAAAGACACCAGACTGCCTCCAAACAGGTTGCTGAGATGTCTCACCAACCACAGCCAACCTCAGATGACCTCCCTTCACCCCCCTCAAACAGCCATGTGTTGCGACACTCATCTTGTGTCTGTGCAGGAAACCAACCATATCACCTGCCAACCAAATCACTCCGCAGAAGGAAACATGCATCTACTCATGGAGAGACACTCATGCACATGACAGGATGAGATGTAAACGAACAAAATATGTATTTTTTATCTTATACCGTACCTTTGGAGACTCTGTGATTCGGCACTGAAGCTATTCTCCAATTAACACTGCTGCTGGCATGTGCTTCCTCAAATGTACACCTTCATGTCAGGGCTGCAGTGGCTACAGTAGAGTGTTCAGAGTGAAGACAACATGAAGCAGATTCTTCTTTGTTCTCTCCATGTTTTCCCTCTTACTAGCACACATCTAGCAAGCCATTTCCAGTGCAAACCTTCTGCTAACTATGACCCCTGCTCTTGTAAATATGGCGACTGTACAGCAGTAGTTAAACATGATTTACACCATCATTCATTTCACAAAGTAAATGAAAGAAATATAATGTAATTGAATCATGAAACACCTGATTTTCCTGTTTTGTAGTAGTGATATTGTCCACTAAAACTCTCTTTCTCAACACTGGTGAGACCTTGCAGCTCTGCTTTAGCTATTAAAATCTGGGGATTAAGTTGTGGTGTTTGAGTATCTGTAATGTATGTGCCTCCACACGAGTCAGATGTCCCTGGGTGATGATGTCATGCTGGCGTCTCCTAGAGCTCTATTGATCGGTTTGTCATCTCTGCAAACCTGCTGCGGAGTTGAATCGAACAGTCCAGTGTTAGTGGAGGCTAATTGCTTGTCCCAGCTGCTGTTATGAATCCAATACAACCATTGTGTTTGTGTAGATGGGAGAGAGATGGTAAGACCTTGAGAGAAAGAGATAGATCGACCACATGAGCCCATCTGGGATAATGTAATCTGTGTCGACTGGTGCTCAGGAACTCGTCACAAGGGCCACATCCATCAATCATGCTGCACCGGTGACCTAATGGAGTCAGCCTCCATTTCAGCGAGAAACCATTAGTGTTACCATGATGTACATAAACACATCTAAAAGATTATTAATTCTCCCACTTCACCAAACATGTGAAGAGTGGGTGGTTGGTGTCAGAGGTTATAAGAAGGGGAGTCCCGTGTGAGCAACACCTTTCAGGAGGCGGTGTCACCCTAGATCACAGCCAAAAAATGCTCCGTGACCGAGGTCGAGCTGCAATTTGTGAATGTTTGGCTGTAAATGAGGCGTGATGTGCACAGGGATCTGGCTGCTGTGTGGGTTCTGGCTGTGATAGAGTGAGAAAACAGAAGCCAGAGAACAGCTGACACCAGGCTGACATCAACAATCACAGAGAGGGTTTGCAGCCACGGGGCAATCAGCTGGGCTGCTGCTGAGTGAACTCTGATGTGCCGTGAGATCGTAACAAAAATAAAAGTTGAACCGCAACAACTGCGTTCATTAAAACTCATTTTATGGGGTAATAAAATGTTTCGTTTGGTGCAGGCAGTTTGAGCCAAGCATAACACCCCATTAAGTTTGCTAGATCTCCTATGTGATCAGAATGTTAAAGTCTCTGTGTGACATTTTCAAGCAAACAGTAATTTGGTGTGCCTTGAATTTTTATAGTGCAACCAAAGTGGGCCTCAGGCCACCAAAAACACCTCAAGCTCCAGTAACTAGCACAGACCTTCTGAGGGGCAGTGACTCAGTTATACAAAGGGAAACCCCGTCTCTCCATTGAACTGTTCCCACTCATCATGTTGGTGTAGCACAAAAGCATCAAACATCTCATATGAAAGATTTTTGGCACGATGACTGATCAGACCGAGGCTGTTCTAGTGCGGGTCAGTTGGTGACAGTTGTAAACAGTGTTGGGCTTGTTACTTTAAAAGTGTAATAAAGTATTCATTACTCATTACCCTTCTCAAAAGTAATAGTATTACATTACTTATTACTCCTTGTCAACAGTAATTTGCAACATTACTTGTTATATTACTTTCTTACACCCCAAAAAATTGGTAATTGCCTATCTCCTCAATATTCAGACTTCTCATGTGTGCTTCTGGGTCAGTGTCAGGGTAATCTCCGGTAAGTGTAGCTAAGGCTAGATAGCTTGCAAGTGTTTTGAGAGTGTGTGTGTTTGTTTGTTTGTTTTTTTTACTTGTGGGTCTTCTGTTGCCTTTGAGTGGTATTTTCCCAAGATTGAGAGTCACTTGTGTAGCAACATGTAGCTGTAGTAGCCTGCAGCTGTCCACGATTAAAATCCAGTTTTGGTTGTTTAACCAGTGTGGGGCTACAGCCAACCTCCGTGGCCAAGGAGAGCTCACCATTGGTGGGGTGTATTTCTTGGAGCCTTACGTTGTTGTGCTGTCTGTTGTAGTAGCGAGGTGTTTCAGGTGTTTGCAGCAACAGTGTTCTTGTCATCTTTCCTCCCGACAAAATCAAAGTAATGGAAATATTTCTAGCCTCCTTAGGTAAGCATCTCAATCTTCCAAACTAGCTTGCTGCTTTGTGACTTGCCTAGGCAGCGCGACTATTATGAATACGAGTCTGCTGATGTGATTGTTGTATTTCAGGATAGTAGTGGGGTGAAGTGGTTTGGTTTTTGGGTGATTGTGATATTATTACTGAAATTTTCAGTAGTTACACGACTTGCTACTGGAAAGAGTAATGTTATTGTGATAACACATTAGTGGTTATGTTACTGGATGTGTTACTGGTTGGGAAGTACCGTAAAACTCAGAATATAAGTCGCACTGGCATATAAGTCGCAGTCTATTTTTTAAGGTCTCAAACAGGGAAAACAAGGTTTTATATTACTATTTGTTAATAAAAA
>NC_065515.1:39949952-39974788 GCF_006386435.1 Epinephelus moara | reverse complement strand
GGACGGGACGTGAAAAGTGGACATGTCCGGGCAAAAGATGACGTTTGGTCAGCCTAACGTAGCGCCATCTTGTGGGTCAAATTACCTATGTCAGCATTTACCTTGGTCTATAGGTCGCACCGGTCTATAACCCGCACCCAACTTTTTAGATGAAAAAAAAGGGAAAAAAAGTGCGACTTATACACCAAGTTTTACGGTAAATTCAAACTGTGTCTGGTGAGGACTTTGTTTTCCCTATTCAGACACTTCCTGTTGTTTCTCTTGTCATTATTTTAAACATGTTTGATATTTACAATTGGACTCGGGACTGTTCACATTATACTGTGTGTAACAAGAAACCATTATAAAAACAGATAAAACTGCAACAAGACCGCAAACTGCAATGTGCTAAGTGAGAGCATTTGAGTATTTGTAACATTTCAACAGTTCATTAGTTGAGATTTAACAGTTCAACTTTTACTTAATTTCCCTCGATGTTTCACAAATAATCTACAGAGTATACATGACAATTCATGAACATACACATCATTACTTCTCTGAGTAATTTTATTGAGCTATTCACTCAACCTATGCTGCATGAGTGAATAGTTCAAGTTCAACTAATAACTCTGAGAATATGTAGGTATGGTCATGAATTATTAGTGATGTACATAAAAACATCCAAAAGATTATTGATTCTCCCACTTTGCCAAATATATAAGGAGTAGGTGACGAGAGGTTATAGGAAGAGAAGTCCTGCATGAGCAGCACCTTCTTAGGAGATAGTGTCAAGTTGCTTTAATTTTAACAATCCATTTAACATATGATGCATAGGCTGATTGACTAGTTTCATTATCAAATATACATTTTATATTATTCTGAGAATATATAATGAATTGTAACATACACTACATAGATAAACAAATAGAGAATAAAGTGAAACAGTTGAATTGTTGAATCTCAACTAATAAGTTGTTGAGATGTTACAAATACTCTATAAACTCTCTGTAGGTGGACTGTCTGAATAAAATGTTACTGCACCTTATGACTTCAAAACAAAATCCACCTCACTCTGCTGAAGTTCACAGTCCACATTGCCCTCATCTCTCAGAAACGATAAGACAGGGCTTCATCTCCACATATAGCATCTCACCCAAAGTCAGCATTTTTACTCTTTTCTTTCCCTTTTGCCATGCAAATTGCAGCATAAGTTAGCCAAACAAACTGTGATGGATGCTCATATCTGTTTTGTCATGGGAATGCCTACAAAATTGTGTACGATTTGAGCAGTGAGTTTTTGATAAATCAGGATCTCATGTCATTTGGTATAGCTCTAAATACTATAAGACTTATGAGCCTCTAGAAGATAGTCAGAAGCATCAGTCAGAGCTGTATCACATTTGAAATGCACATTAATCTAAAATTGACCCAGAATTTGAAGGTGACCTGATCCAAACTGATGAATATTTTATCAGGTTTCAGGCATGCTCATAGTGGAGCACACAGCAGAATTTAAACTATGTTGACTGTATTTTTCTGCCACATGCACTCTGGGAGTCATAGTTGACTCATCTCAGAATGCAGTCTGCAGCAATGTCTCAGTCAAAAACAATAGCTTTTTGTGGCCCTCTCCCTGCAGAACCACAGAAGGGTTGAACAAAACACCCATATCTAGAGCCTAAAAAGCTGCAGGAAACACAGCAATGACTTGCTAAAACACAAATGTTTTGTTGTTTGATGGTTTCAAACAGTGGCCTGCAGCTTTGCAGGAGTCTCACCCTGGTGGTACATCATCCTCAGCTCATATAATACGTCACTATAGAAGCTTTGATATGATGCATATTACATGTATTAATTTAATACATTAATGGTTTGCCAACATTTTCCTCTGGCAACTGGGCTGCAAAATAACCACTAACTTCACAACTATATACAAGTCCTTGCAAGCACCAACAAGCAGCTTAACCATGGAGATAGTTTTGTTGAAAATATGTATTTATAAAGAACTTGACAAATACCATAAGTATGCAGATTTTTCACTTTTTCCCTTCTCTCCTCATGTGTGCCAGTATCTATGGTGCTGAATAATAAAATAAGGGTGGAGAGCTGTACACGTCTCCTAGCATTAGCTGGACTCAGAGTCACAGTACACAGACACTATCTGGAGCCCTGTGCACATGCCCTGTGAACGCCCTACCTTGAACGCAGCCCAACCTTAGCGTGACTGCAGTCAGAGTTCAGGAGTTGAGCAGCTGTGGCAGAACTTTAATGAGAGTGAGTCAGAGCTGCAGGAGGACAGAGGCTGGGCGCAGGGCAACCTCACCGCTCTACAGCTATTAGTCCAGCTGTGGATCACATAATGATCATTCAGCATGTATTATGAAGCAGCTCAAAGAGCAGTTTGTTCCTGCCTGTCATGGAGAGAAATATGCTGCAGTGAGGACGCAGAGAGACTCCTCACAAACAGGTCACATGTTGGAAAATGTTGGTATTCGTGACTAAATATATTTGGCATTTAAACAATCACTTTGTAGACATACAGTGTATTAGCAGAGGCATTTTAAAACAAAACACATTGTTGTTCTGGGAAACATGAGTCGTGACCGTCACACATCTCTGAGCTCTAAAATAAATAAATCTGTTAAGAGAAATTGTTTGGAATATTTTCATCAAATTAAAGCAGGAATGATTGCTGTCTGATAAAATCTTTCCACAGATGCACTTCAGTGAAGTGTAGAAGTGTTAATAACAGCCTAATAGCCAGAAGAAATGTTGATATTGTACATCTCTGCAAACCACAGATATGTTACATTCTTATTATTATGTAGCGAATATGTTGAAACTTTACCTTTCTAACAACACTGTGTTTAATGTTAGGTGATGTTAAGCCACAATACACACTTGGTCATGCTTAGGAAAAGATACAACCATGTTTGCTAGCAAAACAGCTGCTGAAGAGGCAATGCCGGGTCACTAAAAAACAACCAGTATTGCTGTTTGTTAGTCTCGAACAGTGGTCTGCAGCTTGAGAAGCGTCTCGCCCAGGTGACCCATTTGATGTTTTCTATTTCAAAGATAACAATTTTATGAAAACTGATGAGCCAAGTTGAATTGGAAGTAATAGGCTGAAGTGGTTCCAAGGAAAACTATTCACAGTGTGGTCTGCGGACCATCCAGCCAACTAGTGTAACTATGTCACTACTTTTGGATAAAGAGTTAAATCATTTAAGTAGCATTTTCTAAGAAACCTCCTTGGCTTTGGGGTGGATGATAGATACTACTAGAGTAAGTGACCCTGTACACCCACACTTGTCACTAGCTGCTCTAAGATCAACTTTAAGTTAATATAGCAAACCTACATGTTGTTCAGCCCAATGAAAACTATTTTAGGGGCGTCCCCGACTAAGAATTTTCACAGTCGAATCTGATTTGACAGATTTTTCCTTTAGCCGACTAATCATGGAATCATGTTGTTTTCCCCCTCACTGATTAATGAGCTCATTTGCGTCAGTTTCCGCTCCAGAGAAAAGAGCTAAAACACCCAAATAAACAAATTTAATTCTTCAGTTGGCATAATAAGATAATAATAATAAAAGTAAAAGGGTTATCATTTTATCTTTATCTTTATTCCTTTCACTTCATCAAGGTATGATGCTCAGATGAGCGCAGACGCGCTAAGTTAAAGTTAAAGTCCCACTGATTGTCACACACCTGAGTGTGTGAAATTTGTTCTCCGCATTTGACCCATCCGCTTAGGGAGCGGTGAGCAGCATCAGTGCCGTGCTCGGGAATCATGTGGCGCTGCAGCCTCATCCATGTCTTTAACAGGAGTCGTTTCTGACTCGTCAGAACTTGCCATTTCATTCACAAATAAACATCCAAAAACATCATCAAAAGGTTTAGAAACAGTTTTCCTTCTTTCTGACTTCAAGTTATTTCATTAATCAACTCAGGTTCATACAAGTTCATCTACATGGACCGTGCATCACCGCTCTCAATTGTTTGGCCACGTCGGCCAAAAAGTAGCCAAATAAAAAATCAGTCTATCAAGAAAACAATCAGCGGTGAAATTCATTTCAAGACACTTCAAGTAAATGAATAATCCTTGAAAAAAGTTTGATTTGAGAGCACATACCTCCTCCAAAGTGTTTGTTTATGTGATCTGCCACCGTAAATCACTGTACGCCTCGATGCTGCTCTGATGGTCCTGCAGCGCACTCACTCACCTCAGCTTATTTGGATCGAGCAACTGGGTGATTTATTCATGTGTAGTAATGATTATGCCTACTGACTAAACGCACGCGTCATTTTCAATTTTTTATTAACAGAAATTAGGCTGATGTTTGTATCAAAATAGGCTATATATCATGAATTACTAGAAAACAAATACATTCTATGTCAAATCAAGATGTTCAGCAGCAGTGAGCACCCCCATATAGTCAGAATGGTACTGTCTTGTTTCATAACCACATTTTGTGATGATTCGACGGCAAGACTGGCAGTCGAATCAGACTTCTCCGAATCGAATCACCGAATCATTGACTATTCAGGGTCACTCCTAAACCATTTATAACCATATTTGGTGATTTTTTAAAAATATGTTTTTCATTAACTGAAAGGTTATTTTCTCATTTATGGGTTGAAAAAAGTATCCATCACTCATCCCTCTCAAGGAACACATAAGCTTCCATTTTGACAAATATAACAATCCACTCAACTCACTGAAACAAACACAAATGAATTATTCAAAAAATGTCCTGTCACATAACAAAGTCATTTTTCTAATTTCATGAAAAGCTGGCCTTTTGAAGACAGTTTATCCAGTGGATGGGGGATAAGAGTGAGAAAGCTTTGTTGCTGAGAGATGGAGATGTTGATCAAACACAGTCATGCGAGGAGATCTCATCAGGCAAAATAAGTGAAAACACCTGCAGAGTGAACCAAGGCTGTTGGGGCCTTTTTAAGGCACTCTAGTAGAATTCAACTTTAAACCATGTTGACATTCACTTAAATCAGTCAGGCATATCAGAAAACACACACAAAAGAGAACAGAAAGTGAAAGAAGGAAAATGTTTGCACGCTTCATGTTTATCTCAAAAGATTACAGTTTTCATGATACAAAAAATAAATCTGCACTGGGCTCTTTTAAACAAACAATCAACATTTAATATTAAATTCTGTTTGCATTCATTGTAATAGACTGCAGCATTAACATTTCCTTATTGAGTTTCCCTGTTTAATGGATCTCCATATGGGTTGTCTGGAAAAGGTTGTGGAACATGACCATGAATATTTCTTCAGTCACATTAATGTGGTTGTTTTCATTTGACCAGTGTTGTTGGATAATAAAAGCTGATTGTAATGGAAGCAGAATTTTATTCTGATTTGTGTTAAACTTGCAGAGCAGCTGGCGTACCTCTTCCTCCATCATGTTTTAGTGAAATCTGTCGATTCTATTCATCACCTCCATCAAATAACCATGCAGGAGAACAATCCTCTAAAAGTAATGAGAGTCATTTACAAGTGACCTTTTCCCCGGACCACCGCAAATCTTTGAAATTGTTCAATTCTTCATGATATAAGCTGATGTGTCAGAAGACAGAAATATGCAGCAGCAGCAAATATCCGTCATAATAAAATGGGTTTCAAAAGTCAATTGGTAATTTTACATATGTAAATTCCATATTACATTCATATATTGTAAGCAGAGTTATAATGCATGTTCACAGCTGCTCCTGCAGCAGAGCAGATCTGTTTGATTCAACAATGACATTTACATGAATGTTGGAGTTCAGATTGACGTCAGTTCGTCTTTCTGAAGTAATAACCCTGCTGTTCTGACCCTCTGAGGCTCCGGTAGATGAGTGCAATGCAGTGAGTGGTTTCCATAGAAATACAATAGGTAGAACACTAAGTAGTATTTAATTAGTATCAAATTTTGGGGCTATGGAAATGAGCTCTTTTTGAGGGAGCAGGGCACAATATGGGTTGAATCACATTTGCATTTTTTTAATTATGTTACCCTTCCTCCAGAATTTATTACTTATTTGAATTTATTAATTGAAAAATCAAATAGAAAACAATTATCTGTAGCAAGCCATGCAAGAACTCATCAGGCATGTAGACCGTAAACCTCCCACAAGGGCATGTGGGTGGGGGAGTGCATTGGTTAAGGTATATCACAATTTTTTAAACTGCAACTCCCCAGGGGGGTGTGGGGAAGCTGAAGAGGGTCTCGGAGAGCAGGCTGTTCTCATTCACTGTTCATATTAGTTGTGCATAACCAATGTACTTTGGAAGGCTGCGATCACCTGACCAATGCACTGACAGGAGTAGAGAAGTCCTAAGTGGTTCAGTTAGGAGTCATAATGGGGTGGTGGCTGGATTACAAAACACAGGACTTTCCTCCAGGAGACAGGTGTTTGGAACCGTGTTAACTCTGAGTTAACTTTGAGTTATTTTAAGATATGTCCTCACCATGTTTCTTTTCCTAAACCTAACCACAGAAACTTTACTTGCCTAAACCTAACCTCTGCACTGTAACTTCATGCCATTTATGTAACTTTAGGTTAAGAACATAATATCATTTGTGGACCACTAATTTGTGGGACGTCATACGAACTGTTGTGTGTGCATATTCATAGGAGAGATGTAAGGCAAAGATTAGGTATATGCATTTTAGTTTTAATGTAACTTACACTTTCTTGGGATACCATTATCTATTGATGTCCATTGCAAATAAATGTCCATAAATCTAATTTGAAATTAAATAAAAAACAACTCTCCTTAAACCTCCAAAAATGCCTGAGAATCATCACAGTTTTTCATCAGAATCAAAGTAATCCAGTGATAGCGGTCTGTACATCCATGGGTAAACTGCAAACAGGAACTACTAATAGAATATTTGGCAAACTTTTATTGGTGTCAATTTGCCAAATTGTAAAATCACAAGGTAAATCACAAGAGAAAGCATGGATGCCCCAGTACTTTCACTTTTAACACTTAAATACATAAACAAGAAGTTTTGATACTTCTGATATATGTAATTTTGATAAATGTTTTATTGATTTTCAGTGTCTTTATCCCACAAAAAAGATACAAAACATGTTTATTTGATTTCAGTTCAACCATACCTCCCCTGACTGTAAAGAAACACTGATCCCTAATTCCATCCCTACCACCCTGCCCACCCATCCATAGGATTACAGGTTACAAGATACATTCAGGTAAAGGAGGTAACCTACCAGAACTTCACCAAATAATTGTATTAATTACTCAAACAAATGTAGAAGGAAAGGAGAAAAGGAAAGAAAGAGAAAAAAAAAACAAAAAACAAAAAAAAACAACAACAAACAAACGAAACCCAATCAAAACGGGAAATGTTGTAATGCAAAGGTACCACCTTATTCTTTATCAAGGGGTCCCTGTAATTAATAAATAAATAAAAAGTCCAAAAAGGGACTCCATATCTTAATTATAGCTGCTGCGCAGCAATGGTCGGGGCCGGGCAATTTTAGGCAAAATTAGGCAATTCTGAGCAACACACACACTAAAACAAAGCATATCACAACATAGAAGTTACATCATATAATTATGGCATGCCCTTCAAATTGTGGATGAGTGGCTGAAGTGATCAGACTCATAATATACAAAGGAAAGAAAAAACTCAAGAACAAGAAAGTAAGAATAACATTAACTGCTAGCAATTATGAACAAACTGGCCTGATCTAGCTTAAAGCTAAACATTATCCATGGTGACAAAGATGAAAACATTTTTTAAAATGTAAAAGTAGCTATTGGATAGACTCTGCATATTGACTGATAGCTAAGCCAAATAAACAGGGAAAAGAGACAAGGGATAACAGGGAAAAGTGTTGATAAAGAGTATTTGTCTCTCCGCAAAACTGCCTGGATCATAATTATTTTAACCTTAGTAGTCTCTAATCCACATAGCATGATGCCTGAACATAGGACTTTCACATTAGAATGTCCGTTCTGCCTTAGCTGAGGCTTGAACTCACAACTTCTGAGACTGAGGTCCGTCTTCTATCTCACTGAGCTAATTGGCAAGTGACAGTTCATGTGTGGCTTCACAAATTGACTAAGCCAAGCATCAGGGTGCCAGACAGTAGCCATCCATGCCATGGAAAAGCAAATTTCAAAGTGAAAGTTCCAAAGCTGTAGCACATATGGTTGATTTGTTATGAATTTTCAAAGTTTTGAAATTTAGAGGCTTGCTGTAGCGCCACCATCAGGACTATTGTCTTGTGTTTCCAGTTGAGGACATCTGGCATGGGACTGGACCTTTATGAAAAGTTTGGGTAGATTTCTCATATGGAAATGTTGCATGAGCTGAGGCTTGAACTCACAATCTTCAACACCAAGAACCATCCTCTATCTCACTGAGCTAATTGGCAAACAGAAATGTCACATGTAGCTTCACAAATTGACTAAGCCAGTCACCTGTGTGCAAGACAGCAGCTGTTAGTGTGTAAAGGCAGATTTCAAACGGCTGTCAAAAATTCAGTTATTAAGACAAAAATCTGATATTTTCCAAAATTGAACTCCAAAATTTTGTCATTTTTTTAATGAACATTGAAAATGTATTTAGCAAGAATTTGCAAGTATATGTTTACAATACCGTTAACAGTCAAACATTTTGATGCACTGTAGGCTCAATTTTTGATAAATCAAAAATCTGTGTCGATCGTTTGTGTAGGACGGTCTGAAGATGCTCTGTAGCAAGTTTGGTGTCAGTTGAGCAAGAATTGTGGGAGGAGATAGGTTTAAGAAGTTTTACAGTTTTTGAAAAAAACAGAGTGATTGACTTCATAATTTGCAATAGGTTTAAATGTACAAAAGTTTCTTCAGTATTGGGGCTACATTTTGGTGAAAGTTGCAAATCTGTAGCACATATGGTTGATTTGTTGTGAATTTTCAAAATTTTGAACTTTAGAGGCTTGCTGTAACGCCACTATCAGGACTATTGGCCTGTTTTTGCAGCTGAGGCAATCTGGCATGGGACTGGACCTTTGTGCAAAGTTTGGTGATTTTTTGCGCATGGGAAGTATGATTTCCTCGGAAGAAGAAGAAGAACATGCAGCAAAACAATAGGGTCCTGGCAGCTTAGGCTGCCCGGCCCCTAATAAAGGTTTGAGAGGACATGATTTTTTTTCTAGCTTTAAGAGATGCATAACACCTCTGAGCCAATAAGAAATGGATGTCTTGCAAGAAGAGTAGTTGAGGCTATGACCATGTGGGCTTTATTTGGTAAAATAGCACAGGATTCTTTCAAAATTAAGCCAAAGAGTGCGAAGTCTAGGTTAGGGTCCATGTGGGTTTCAAACATCTCATTTAAAAGTTTAAAAATACTTATCCAGAAGGTGGAGAGGTTTGGACATAACCAAAACACATGTATCAAGTCTGCTGGCTGGCCTCTACATGGAGGGCATAATGGTGCAACATTAGGATAGATCTTCACCAGTCTAGCATGTATCAAGTCTAAGATAGCATCCCATTGGTCATCTGTTAGAGCTACAGGCCATTTCATATTTTCAAGGGAGTGTGGGTTAATATTGTTGATGAGCTCATATATCAGGTATATCAGTCCTCTACGATCTGAGTTCTATCGAAGAATACAGTCAATATGTGATTCTGTTGACTTATTTTGAAATGAGTTATATGTGGGTTTGTTTTTTTTACAAACTCCTAATTTGAAGGTAACGGAAAAAATGGTTCTTAGGTAGATCATACAACTGTGAGAAGAATGCAAATGTATCTCCTATGTATAACGTATGGAAAATATCAGAGACTTTTACTTATATTCCAAGAGGACTTCTACCAAAGTCATTTTCTGGTAAGGTATCTGAAGTTTTACTCAAGTGTGGCTTTCAGGTACTTTATCCACCTCTAACTTTCACACACCCACACATTAATTTAAATGATGCTAAAATCCTGAGAGAGCAGCCTCACCCTTCACCACCCACCGTGTACTGACACGTGCACACACACTGCCAAAGAACACATCAATATTGGATCGACTTACCAAATATAGCAACCTAATGTTTCTTCTAACACACACACACACACACACACACACACACACACACACACGTTAGAAACATGGAGCCCTGAGGTGATAGCATTGAGTGGACACTCTGACACCATTAATAGAACAGTTATCAATATCATCTCCTCAGGCAAATACTAAAGCCCTGTGTGTGTGTGTGTGTGTGTGTGTGTGTGTGTGTGTGTGTGTGTGTGTGTGTGTGTGTGTGTGTGTGTGTGATGAGGTCAGAATCACACCAATCAAGCCTCTAACGACCCAGTAGGGTAATTAAAACTCTAACAGCAGACTGCCCTGCAGGAACACACACATACACACACTGTTAAATACTGCATTACATTGAGGTGTGACTCTGCTGAGGCTGGCGTGAAACAGAAATCAGATGAATGTTAGACATGTAAGTGATAATGAAAGGCCAAAGTGGTGTTCATTCTGGGAGTAAAGAGAAGATGGATCTCATGTGTATGTGTTAGGTACAGAGCTGGAGTGGGGATGTGGTTAGCCTAGCTTAGCATACAGACTGGAAGCAGGGGGAAACCTGTTAGCATGGCAAATGTGAAATGTGAAAATGGAAATGTAACAACAATAATTTGTATCTTTAAATTAAGGTTGTGTTCTGCATCATCATGCCATGCAACCTAATTTGGCACACAGCACTATATCCAGAGACACTGTGCAGAAATACCGCATGGATGGATGCTGTCGCTCACATTCCGGCACCTCCAGCCATGATGCAGAGCATCTGTCTGAGACAGCACCCACACTAAAACCCAAGATGTGCCTGGTTTGAAGAATTCCCTCAGGTCTCCACTGCCCATTTATCTTTCCCGTAATCAAATTAGATTAGTGGTACCATGTGTCTGTCAACAACACACTGCCCTTAATTGTTTATCCTCAAGTGGGAAGAAACTGAGAGAGAAAGGTTAATTGGACTATAATTCACTGCCATGGAGGTAGAAGAAGAGGAGAAGTAGGAGTGAGGAAGAGGAGATTGAGTGATGGGGTGAAGTTTCAGGTTCTTGATGGATGGAAAACAGATCCATTGATAAATAATATGTGTTGGAGGCAAGGAACTCTAAGAGTGGTATGGTCCTCAGTATTGTGTCTGCAAATTTAGGGATTTTTACAACCTATGAAGAAGTTTCTTCAACAACTACAGTGCAGTTTTGGTAACAATGGCTCTATCTTTAAGTTGGACAAAACAAAGCAAAATAAGTTAAAGTAGAATAAAATGAGGACAACTGAAACATTATGTAGACCATGAACTGGATGGTTAAATCAATAAAAAATATTATAAACAACACTACATTTCAGGTAATTTCCTTGAAGCTAGAGTTGGAAGCTTTCATGAAAACAACTGTTTCATACTTATTGAAACTTACCACGTTCTGGCAGAGGTACATGAAACAGATAGTCTACAAAAAGATCATGTCCCTCCTCCTCTCCTACTGCCTCTAGTGTGTTGAGTAGAATTGTACATGGCGCACGATGTGAACAATGAACAAACTGTCAAACTAGGCAGCATTACTCTGACCTACTGGATGTAGACTATGGCTATAAGTCTGCCATTGGGTCGCTGATTTCAGCCAGCATTCTTTTTTCCTTCTGCTCTCTGCATGTTACCATTTCCAATTCCCATTCGCTAGAGGAAACAACAACCAATGACCTACCAACATACAATCTAAAAATGGCAACTTTTGATGAACCTTTCAATCACACAGAAAGGCATACCTGCTTTGTTCTTTTGGGGAATTGTTATAAAGATCTTCAACGAATAGAACTTGTGAACACACCGTCTACATGTCTGACAGCTGCTGTAGAGACTCCTCAGCTCTTATTGGTTGTTTTCGGTCACACAAAGTAAGGCCATTAGAAGCACTGCAAGGCAATAAAGTAGGCATCATATCGTTCATGATATAACCGGTATCATTTTTAAAATGATACGATAAAATCATATCATGATACTGGTGATATTTGGACTTGATGACATATTGATGTCAACCATGGCAACAAGAAGTATGGCTGAAAGTGAAATTATTACCAGCTCCGCGGTGGTTCCAAAAAAAGACTTCAGTAGTGTGGAATAAACTGTGGCATTGTTTGGCCTGGGCCTCCTGAATGTTTTATGAACAGCCCCAGCCTGCTCAGACTCTTTTAGCAAGTTACAGCGAGTTACCCTCCCTGCAGAGGGAACTCATTCAGCAGCTCCTCTGGCTATAGCACAGCGTCTCTCCCTCTCCTCTCCCTCCACAGGAGTCGGTATTGTTGAGGAATTTTGTCATAAACCTTTTGGTAATGTAAACCTACATGATGCAATTACATATATGTGAATGTACAATAGTTCTGGTAGCATAACAGCCTGTCACAGGTTACAGCGTGACGGTTACATGTATATATATATATATATATATATATATATATACATATATATATATAGAGAGAGAGAGAGAGAGAGAGAGAGAGAGAGAGAGAGAGAGATCCATGGGTACATTTTGTTTCATTTTGGGAACTGTTTAAATTTGTAGTTTGCAGTAGATTTTATTTTGGTGAAGTATTAATATTGTATACAGAATCTGAATCTCTCTCTGACTTACTGTTGTTCAAAAACTAAAGTTTTTACTGAATATTTGAAGGCAAACTGTTAGGTTGATATATAAAAAATATATGATTATATGAATTATTTTGCTGCAAATTAATTTTAAAACCGTTTTTACTAATTTGCGATATCATCACGAATATCGTTATTGCAGAAATATTGTGATATTATTTTAGGGCCATACTGCCCACCCCTACAGAGGATTGGGGTATTTTTCAGAATGACAATTTCAGCAAGTCATGGAAAAATATATCAACTGTCACTTAAATGTTCTTTGAAGCTTTAAAACAACAGAAAATGTTAAACCTCACTTTCATCTTGTTCTTTTAGTGTAACATTAGTTTGCAAGCAGTGACAAAATGAATCCCCACCCGCATCTCTTAAGAAGTCTGGTTGGATTCAGCAGACTTTTGGGTACAAACAGGGTCAGTTAATCACACGAGGGTCTGCTCCATACCTTCTATTGTGTTTCAGTGCTGCTGTTCTGGTGTTGTCCTCCTGTTTTGTTTTTTTGTTTTTGTTTTTTTTAATCATTATTTTGGAAGTAGCAACTGAAAGACATATTATCGTCTATTCTGAAACACAACAAATGCAAAATTAAAAGCTATTTCCTTCAAGGGCACTGCTGACAGTGCAGCATGTACAGTTCAGTTTGGATCTTAACTGTCTAATGGTGAGAAAAATATTGCAACAAAACAGTATGAAAAAGCTAGTACAAATACAGATGAGGTAAAGTGCTAATCTAGTGCAATATAGTAATTTACATAGTTAAGATATAGTGCGTATGGTGTGTTTACTGTACATGTAAGTGATGAGACTCTTATTGAGTCAAAATCAGGAGATGAAAAAGACTGCCTTTCAACGAGTATTTTTTATTCTACTTATTCCTTTTCATCCTCTGTTTTTCAGCACAAATGGACTTGTATAGATTCGGAAAAGCTTATTTTCCAGGGGGACATGATCCGAGTGAGTAAAGACATCCAAAGACGAAAAAAATAGGAAGTGGTTCATCTGAGCATTAATGAAAAAGACGTACAGTGGGTATGGACAGACAGGAGAGAGGAGGGATGAAGAAAGAGGGGGAGTGGGGTTGAGGGGGGGGGGGGGGTTGCTGTTTGAGTAATGTGATGTGGCGTGGTCCCTTGAGTCTCCCGGGTGGAGGAGTGAGAGATTGGCTGTCGAGTCAAACGCAGAATTCCCCCACACCCCCCTCTCCACCATCATCCGAACCATCCTCCATCCTGACTCCATCTGTCAGACACCACAGAGACGTCCACCAGCCTAACAGCAGGATGTCCACACACACCTGCATCCACGCACACCTGCATGTAAACAAATACACAAACACACTCCACTGTATTCCTGAGGACACTAACCTAAAAATGTAACCACGCTTAATGGCCTGCATGTAGTCATTTGTCACTTATCAGCAGGCGTCTGTTAGAAAAATATAGTTTAACCATTGTTTTTAATTAAACATTAATGTATATTAAACTGTTGTTCACCATAGCAATGTTGCTGATGCTTCAGACTCCAATAGCGGTTAAGTGACTAACCTAATCGTAGGGTAAACTGACTTCAAATACACTCTGAAACAGAGTCTGTCCCACCACATCAGGTAAGGGAGACAGCATGAACTCCCAGGTGTGGTAATATAAAAAATGATGGACTTTGCAGAGGGATCTCCACTCTACTAGTTTTATTGCTTTTTGTCTCCATGTCAAGATGTGTGTTGTAAATGAGTGGATAAGAGAATATTTAGGGGTGTTGTGCGAATGTGTTGGGTATTGTTATTGATCGGATGGTTGGCCACTCTATTGATTTTTCCGTAGTTTAATGGTAGTTTGTAATTATGGTGGATCAGCAGGGCTGTGAATTCAAGATAAGTTTCCCCACAGGAACAGTAAAATATCTCACCACATAACTCTGTCTATTATTTTATTATGATATACAGAAGTTAGTTAAAATCTAATATTGGCTGAGGATTGATGTGGAACACTGATTAAAGTGTTAACAGGACCCATGTTTGAGAAGTCCTTGTATATGCCTTTAATGGACACCTGTCAATTAGTCAGATTTGTTTTCCCCTGGACCTGTATGTTTGTGTGTTTGCGTACAGTGTTTCCTCTTTGGGTTTAAGATTGCAGTGGTTATAGTATATAATATAGGCATGATGATGCAGTACACATGGGCTAGTCAGCAGGAACACTAAGGACAAAGAAACAAAGAACAAAAGAATGAAAAATTGTCTTCTATTCCCAAAGAGTAACATAACACTACATCCAATTTTTCATATTAGTAAACTATTTCTACTATCAACTGATTCTGGTCCGGGTCTATAGTGTGCATTGGAACATTTGTTATTTTCCTATTTCCAGAGACAACTCTGTAGGCACTGTAGGCCAAAAGAATTTTTTTAATAACATTCTCTCTGATCTGGACAACAGACTCCTATCAAGACATAAAAAACAGAAATTAACATTTGGCTATTTGACTCTTCCTGACCACCACAGAAGGTGTAAATTTAGGTACTATCTTTAGCAGTCATTCAGAATGACTTTCCGGCAGTATCAGCGCTACTTGGCGTATCACTGCCTCCACCGGCTTGCCTCATATGCGCAGGCAGGCCAGGGTTGCCAGATACTGCGACAAATATCCCCCACAATATTACTTGTTTCCTTCACTGTAAAATCGGGAGATTAGCGGGAGAAATTACTGACCTGGAGCATCGCAGGAGATAGGGTTACAAATCGTGAGTCTCCTGCGTGAATCGGGAGAGTTGGCAAGTATGAAATAGCAATACCAGGGCTGTTTCTGGTTAGACAAATAGGATCTTTGTCCTTAAAAAAGAAGTGAACCTCTGTAGGGATCCTTCCTTAATGTTGTCAGACATTTAGAATAACAATCTGAGCCTAGCATTGGCAAAAACAGGCACTTTTAGTTCATGTAAATTGACAGTGCCTAATTGCCTGCAGGGATTACATTGCAGCCTGTTTCGCTGCTGCTGGCTGCACTGGTCTCCTTCAATATTGGACCAATTTCAAAAATTGTTGTTCCCATCAGTCACTTAGACACAAAAACATGAGAAACTAGGTTCCAGTTTGAAAAATGCAGGCTTGGATATTACTTGGAGATTATTAAAAGTAGCAGGCTGGTTCCGGTACAGAGCTTTATGGGTGTGCACGGGTGCAGGTTTGCACACTGGACCCCTGCAGGAATCTGCTTTAAATATACTTTTCTACAAACTTTTATACCAAGTAGATTTAGCAATAATTTTCAAAAGTGGCAACAAAACACACATGAGAGGACGTAATATTACCAGGGACCTGAATATCCAGTCTTTTTAAGCAGCCTCTGGTGGCCACAGGTTGTATCGCAGCTGAGGAGACATGGTTGCTTGAGTCAAACACACACACACACACACACACTCATCACTTCCTAAATTAAAACAAGGTCATGACCCCGCCCACCCCTCAGGCCAAGGTCAAGGCTCAATCATTTTCACCTCAACACACCAATTTCCTTTTTCTCCCCTCAGAGGAGACTTTCATTTCTCTTCTATATCTCCTCTTCTATTTCTCTCTGTCTCTCTTTTTCTATTACCTTTTGTTCCTGAACCCTCGTCCCCCTCCACTCCCCCACCCCTTCTATGAAGCACATGTTGAAAACAGACAGTGCATTCCGACTGTCAATATCTCAGAACTGTCCGTCTTTTTGTGCACCTCAGGCGAGAATCTGAATGATCAGTTAGGTTTTCCTGTTAGGGAATCAACACTAATGAGCCTTTGTTGATTTACAGTAGTTTTCATTTCACTGGGAGATTGTTCACCTGCACACAAGAACACACGCACATACAAGCAGAAACAGAGACCCAGAGGACAGCAGCATATAGCGTGTCGGGCTGTCAGTCAGAAGCCAATAACGATCAGAGCGCTCTGAGAATATGAGTCGATGAAATTGCTGAGCAAATAGTCCGTGGCCTGGCCATTATTGGGTCTTCTTCTGCATATCTGCTGCTCAGTGCAATATTGGCTGATGGATGCTGAAAGTCGGGTTTGACCAGGAGGTGAAGCCACATTTCAGAGGAATGTAGGGGCAGAGTATTGTGTAATCAAAGTCCTTTGTTCCCTGATGCCCATGTTATTCAGCCAAGGTACCAATCAGGATCCCTGCTCAAGAACACAGCAGCTGTACACTGTCTATATACTGTCAAACACCTACGAGGTATACTTCACTGTAAACTCTTTCGTGTCTCCCCACTAATTCATAGAACAGAATATTTAAATGCGGTAATACTCAACAAGTTGTAATTCCACAATTGTATTATAAAATAATAGTAAGCCTCTGGAACCAATAAAGATTATGGAATGTGAAACTCAGAGGTTTTTTATTTTCAATATACAATAGACACAAGCCAGCAACCTGCTAGAGTTTATCAAGCAAGCTAAGTGCAACACACACTAGTCACATAACATCACACACTCAGTTCTAATGTAGGTTGCCATTGGGTAATCAAATCATATGACAAATGCACAGTTGAACAAAGAGGAGAGAAACACACACACACACACACACACACACACACACACACACACACACACACAAAAAACACAAAGAGCTAAAATACACACACTCTCATGTGAGCTGAAGAAGATGTAGTGTTGAAATAAAATCCCGCCACAGGGCATCGCTGCATTAAAACACACACATATATATGGACTATGTACATAAATATATATATTTATGGGACCAGCTAACCCAAACGCACACTGACACACACACAGACACAAACACACACACACACACACACACACACAGAGTGAGACACATTCAGCAGGAATGGGCTCTGTCAGAAAGTACAATCTATTCTGCAGCCGTGGCCTGAGGCAAAGCCGTTAAGGAGACAAATGGAGGGAAATAGAGTCTCAACAGCCACTGCTCTGCCTTCATCCTTACACTCACACTCTTAATCACACACACACACACACATTGGCCCCAGTGGTCCCATGCATCCAGCAGCCCTCTGCTCGTCCTGCAGAGCCATCACACTCTGGTTCACGTGAACTGCCACAAATTAACCAGTAGCCTCTTAACCTTTCCAGTAGAGGAAATACATCAAGGCTGCCCCCACCTCCCCTGCTCTCCGTCCCTTCTGCAGGGTCCTTAAGACTAGCCAGAGACACTAACACTATTGCACAGTAATGTTAGCAGTTGCGTTGGTGTGACTGTGTTACTGCACAATACATGCATAAAAAAGACAGTACAAGTATGTGAATATGTCTGTAATGCATCAAATATTCAGAAAATCATCAGTTTCAAGAGATTGGAAGATCTGACTACTTTACCTTGTTCCATCTGGATGGTGTATCTTGTCTGTCAATGGATGCATAACAAACTAGAGACCATCTTGCAATGGGGTCACTCCAGCCACATACAGCGATCCATCACTTTAAAGGAATGTGGGCCAGGGGTATAAAGTGAGGGTGCAAATGGCCCCTTCCCTACTTCCTACAACCTTACTTCTGCTGCCCTTGCTTGGACCACACCCATCTTCAAGCCCCGTTTTAATTGTGATCTCAGCTACACACCTGTAAAGTTTCCAGACTGCATCTTGCACAGTTGTGATGCTATTGCTGTTACAAAATCTGTCCACAGACAGACAAATAAACACCTGGCAAAACACTCTAAATGGCTTTTGTGGTAGTTCCTGTAACAGTAGGTGTCACCAGGACCACATTTTCCCTAAATGACACACACACACACACACCTGCAGAGTGAAAACAATACCAGCCATTGTTGCATTGTCGTGTCTGGTACTGAAGCTATGCCATATGATTAGTGTGTGTTTAACTGAAAGGATTTAAGGAGTTTTCCACAGTGCAGCAGAAAGGAGAGAAGTGGTCTTTTTAAGCCTCTTTCCGCTAAGCAGTCTGGTTCAGTTCAGTTCAGTTCAGTTTTGCATTTCTGGTGTCAAAAGTTCAACAGAGAACTCAATGCACAAACCTGCTACATTTAAACATCCCATAGATTGAAACAGACTCTGAACACTCCAGCCTGTTCTGTTTTGTTCTGAAAATGTCGATTTGCAGCTCTGAACTGTGGACTTTCAGCACGGTGCAGATTTTCCTCTGCATCGATGGTGAAGAGAAACCACAGCAAGAGTTGGATCAAACAGTGACGCAGCTGTAACTATGCGGTTAACAACCATGCCAACATTTAACAGCACTGTCTGCGGTGGAAATGCAGGTTATGTAGAGTACTAAACCGAAAGGTTTTGGTGTGATTGCAGCTTCTGCGAAGTGAAGAGGTGGTCTTCTTTTGCCCACAGCAGCCAGTCCACAAGAAAGCTTCATGGACCAAAGCTCTGTTGGGATACCTTGCACACTGATCTGGTACTAAAAGGTGGAGCTAGAGACACTGCAGTCCATTAATTGGTCAATAGAGAACCATCACTCTTGCCCAGGGCTGAGTTGTGGCTGATCTTGAAGGTTCTGTAACCACTGGTCATGCCATGACAAGTTTTACATACATTAGTAAGATATAACTGTAAAATGAAAGGATGTTTTGCTGCCTCTAGCAGCAGCTGTAGACTGCGAACAAATGATTTAATTCACTGGGCTGACTGCCGGCAACTTTTAAAATGGAGCGTTTTCTTGTAATGTTACTAAGTGCATGAGATGACTACATAAATCCACCGACACACCTTAAATTTCAATTTGACAACTTTGACCATTCCATTTGTTTTTACTGTCTCACTATGATGACATACACTTTTAATAATAAGTGGATATTTAACTGTTTAAAAAATACAAATTAATTTCTACCAGCGCATTTGAACTATATTCTAATCCTCACTCTAGCCTGTTCTTCTTTAGTTCTGAAAATGTAGGCATGAGAGGTACAGACTTCCCTCTGTATCACAGCTGAAGAGAACATACTATGAAAGCTAGAGCTGTGATGACAACTACCCCACCCACATTTAGGAGTACTGTCTGCGCTAATTGGATAATTGTATTTAGGGTCTAGGTATACATCCGTAGGGATTACTTTTGCTTCTATAAAGGTACTGTACCAAAGGTTTTAGGGGAAACGGGGCTCAACAGAATCTTTAAAATAGAACACAAGATTGTAATGCATTTTTGCACAAAACAAGAACTTGAGTTTTGACCTCCATGTTTTACAGTATGGTGTTAATTTTACCCAGTACCAATTAGAAGAAACATTAACATTAATGTAAAAAAAAATACACTGACACAGTGTCAAAATGTTTATTTGGAACTGTGTAGGTTAACCCATTATCGCTTCTGTGCTATATTGACTCAAGCTGGGTCAGTTTTTAACCTAGTGTTTTTTAGTGCATAGTTTCCATAAAGAAATGACCAGTATTTACTTGTATATGTACGTTACTTTCTACCATTGCCCAAACTTACACTTATCTCCATGTCTTCATTCTCTCCCTCCATCCTCCTCTTTTCATATTGTTCTATTTCTTTGCAGAGTACAGTTTAACAGAGCAGGGCTGTTAGGGGGTTGGTGGTGGCAGAGATGTTTCTGTAATTCTACTTCATGCATTTGGAATCCCTTCCAGGCATTTGTATAACAGGGGGGCTTTGAAAGCAAGCTTTTTAGGCTTCATCGGGCACAAGCCTGTGTACTCCAAGGTCACATCTAATTTGATATGGAAGTGGTTTTAAATATTCATCCATGACCCCAGGTGCTCCCCTATGTACATGCAGCGAGCATGGTGCAGTGGCGGGTACCAACGCCCCCTTGTTAGCTGCTGTCACTGAAAACACAGTGTTCCCAACACTCGCTCCAGGCAGTCAGCCATGGAAGTGGAGGAATAAACGTAATGTTCAACTTGAATTGCATCGGGGAAAAATCCCAGTTGCATCTGAACAGGTGACATTTCTCAACCCGATGAACATCGTTTTTCCCCCACCAAAGTAGTCATTTACATGGAAATTTGGGGAGTTGCTTCACAGCCAATTAAAAACCCGCCCAAGGAGTGTGTTCTTTTATTAATGGTTTAACTGCAGGCAGGAGGGTTTTACAAGTTCTTGCGGGCACTTGGCACATGCAGGAACATCACAAAGGGTTTACAACAGCCAACGATTATCTTAAAAACGAAAATATCTCACTATAAATCCTGCTTCATTATTCAAATTGATGCTAGAGAATTTTCCAGTCAGTTGCTTTGTTGGTGGAAACTGTGGCCTTGGTATTGTAACTTAACATTTTAGAATAAAAGCTCTCATTCTGTGATTTGCTTACAGGTATGTATGTTTGTGGACCCACTGAGATGTGGTCAGTTGGTCTGTTTGACCAACCACGGCCAGATAATTCAACAACCACATTTCCATAATGAAGAATTACATTATCCCAGAGTCAATTCTGATTTATTTATATATCAAACATACAACATAAACAGACCCTGAACAGCCTGAGGTCTCTCAAAAGTCATGGAAAAAAAATCCCCAAAAAGGACATAATAAAAACAAGACTAAGAGCTGCAGTGTCAGTGAAAGAAAGAAAACAACAAAGAAAAATATATCAAGTTGCAACAGTAGGTAGAAATACAAAATGCAGAAGTAATATTCTTGGTCCACTAAATGTTGAGAGGATTTTCTAAAACTTATTAGATAACAGGCTCAATTTATTGCCAGTGCTAAGTGGCTGGTATTGCAGACAGTTAGAATGAAATTGTCTTTGGGCGGTTGTTTGAGTGATTTGTTTCCACTTCCTTAGACCATGTCTTTACACAAAGGCATAGCCATTTAAGTGAGTTTAGCTAGTGGATGTGCGTGAGCATATGGAACAACTTCACTGAGGGCTAAGTCTCATCAGTAATGTCACTGAGAGTAAACCTGCTTGTGGAATGTTGGATACTGTCTTTTCAGCAAGTTAAATACATGTAGCCATCATACATGAATAATAAGTGTGTTTCATCTGTGTTGTGCACAATTTACGAATCAGTGGTAACTTCAATTGATATCTTTGTGTGTGTGTGTGTGTGTGTGTGTGTGTGTTGCATAGACTGTATAAAATAATGGCTGTGGCCACCGTTATGTCGTGATGTCACCCATTGGTTTGTGGACTCCTGTTTTAAAGCCTTGAGTTCAGCATTTTAGCTGTCACCATCTTGGTTTGGTCAATCTGACTGATAGACTGTAGCGATGCCTCACAGATATCCCGTCAACAAAGTGTCCCTGCTCTTAAATATGCATACATTTAAGCCTTAATAAAACGTAAATAGGTGAGTAATATATTCTTTTCTCATTTTTTAGCCCTGGAGGTAGCCGCTTGGTGTGTAATGGCTAAACAAATCACCTATGCTGCCATTTTTCTGATGAAGACAGTCTAACTAAGTTTGTGTTCAGTTTTTGTACTGAGCACACACTTTCATTTCTAACAACTATGGCTGCGTAAACAGTTTAATACCCTAATTTTCTATTTAACTGCATAACTATGGAGAACAGTGGAAGGAAGGCCCTGACATACCAAGCCAACAGCTGGCCATCAATCAGTGTTGGGCCATCGGTGAGCAACCCTGTTGGCAACCCTGTTGGCTCTTTTTGGCCGATTCTGCATGTTGAATTAGTGACAGTGACAATGGCACCTGTTGGGTAATGAAATCACTCTGATTGGCAGTTAACCTCAGCACACGAGAAGAGAAACAGAAGTGAGGAAAGTAAACAAAGAGCTTAAGTCAAGAGAGAGTGAGACCAAAACAAACTTGTTACATAGGTTAAGATTATTTCTCTTTAGCCATTGAGCTCTTTTGCAAAAACGTTTCCTGATGGTTTGTATTATTGTTTATTGTTCAATATTGGATTGTCTTGTCAATGTGCTATCTGGCTTACTAGAGTCAAGACAGTCTTCCTGCCAACTTTTTGGCAGAGACATGGTGACATAAGGCGAGATGCAGCAGAGGGCCTTCATCGCTGCTAGTTCTCTAAGGTCGGTTTGGTGTGTCTGGGCCTTGAAAAAATAATACGTCCCTCAGACATGTAGGAAAAGTACAATGTCTCTAAGAAATACGACAAGTACCAGAACCTTAAGGTTTTACTTGAATAAATGTACTGTCAGAAGTACTTAAGTCAGAACGAGGCTTCTCTAGAGATTGGACAGTAATACCAGGGACAGTGCGAGTACACTCACATGAGCTCACTGACAAATGAACACATGCATCAACACACACATTCACACATTTACACACACACACACACACACACACACACACGCACATAGCACTCAGCCTAGCTGTGTGTCAGCCCCAGAGGGGAGTTTTGACAGATCTCTTTGATATGTGTCGGTGAGATCACACAAATATTTAACAGCTACAGCTAAATCACTGGCAACTACGGCTGCTTTATATTAAATGTATTATTCAAAATGAGAAGCATAAATATGCACACACACTGTAGATACACGTATACAGACATACATTACAGCATATAGCCTATCTGTGTATGCATTTAGATATGTATTTGCACTTTGCACTGATGCATATTTTCATCATGGGCTGTGTTATCTTCTCACTCATTTGACAACTGTACCGAGGCTGATTTGTTGGATTCATAACACTATTAGACACACACACACACACACACACACACACACACACACACACACACACACACAAATGGTCTTTTGTAGTTTTTGCGGGGACATGCAACTTCAATGTTAGCTGTAATACAGTAATTACATACACATATAACACAGAGTGGGAGTCCAGGTACAGGTATTATCATAATGAAAGTGAAGACTCCCCTGCTATAGTGGGATCACTATAACAGTATTCATCCATCAATAATAGCGTGCAAATAACATAATGAACTGATTTATGAAGGAAACATGAGGAGGGAGGACATGTTCACTGACTGATATGATTTCTTATGCTTACATGAGCAGGAGGTTTGAATAATCAATCATTGGTCACACAGGCTTTAACTGAAGTGGATGAGAGAGAGAGGGAATATTAAAGGAAGGTTCAGGTGTGACTGCACATTCAGCTGTCCTGTGCCGTGCTGTAGCATGATGGTATGACTTGTATGAATCTGCTCTTTCTCCCCATATGAAGCAGTCTAAGCTCACTGAGACCAAAACTTTTACATTGTCAGAACTAAAGTCAAAATTCCGAAGTTTGCTACCATAAAGTTTAATCTAATTCCACATGTATCCACATACTTTTGTCTATGCTCAAGGACTTTTTTCAGGTTTAGGTATTTAGTTCCAGTGAAGGAGCATCTTAATGATCAACAATAGTGTGTTTGAAACTTTGTATCATCAGTTTGTGTTTTTCTCTTTCCTGTTTCAACACGACAATACACACAAAACCATCTCCATAAAAAAATGTTTTCCAGTTTGTTGTGGATGAACTTGTCTGGTCTACACAGAGCCCTGACCTAAACTAAATCCAACACCTTTTAGGTTAACTGGAGCCTGGACTGAGCCAGACCTGATCAACAAACATCATGTTGCACCTCACTATTAGCCCTTTTCCATGTACATGTGCAGACTTGGCTTGACTTTTTTTGGGTCTGCCCATCAGCCCAGTGCTGCAGGGATTTGCCTCTTAATACAATAGGGCTACACGCTTGAAGCTTGAAGTTGTGTCTTTAACGATAATGTGTTTTTGCTTGTGAACCAATGGTACGTTTTCTGTCTACAGTGCTGATTTTATTGTGGTCAAAAACTTTCTTGAACTCCTCTCGGCACTGCAGGAACATATGCTGGCTTCACTGTGTTCTCACTCTGATTCTAAGGGGGATGGGACAAGACTTTGGTTTCCATAGACTGTTTGTAGTCCCAGTAGTGTTGACCCATCATGTTTGAATGGCAGGTAAACACTCCACATAGAGAGGCAGAAAACATTGGCTGAAATACAGTCTTGGAATCAACTGGCTGTAGTCTGAAAGGATTTAACTTTATAATCATTTTTTCCTCTCTTTTTTTTTTTTTAAATGTATTTATTTACCGTAAAACTTGGTGTATAAGTTGCACTTTTTTTTCCCTTTTTTTTCATCTAAAAAGTTGGGTGCGGGTTATAGACCGGTGCGACCTATAGACCAAGGTAAATGCTGACATAGGTAATTTGATGGCAATTTGATGGTAATAAGATGGCGCTACGTTAGGCTGACCATACGTCCTCTTTTGCCCGGACATGTCCACTTTTCACGTCCCGTCCGGGGC
>NC_065515.1:39942749-39949218 GCF_006386435.1 Epinephelus moara | reverse complement strand
CGCCCAAGCAATAAACAGGACAGACAATAGGATTTTATTTATTTTTACACTACATTTTCACTGAAAGCTGACCGATGTTGTTATACCGTAATTTTATTTCCTGAAGAGGTTGTTTGGAAAATTGCAATCTGAAAAGTAACCAAAGCTGCTTAAGAGGTTATTGTGTTTTGAATGTGTTCCAAATTAAAAATAAAGGGAAACAGTGTAGGAATAACTTGTATAACGTTTTTATTAACAAATAGTAATATAAAACCTTGTTTTCCCTGTTTGAGACCTTAAAAAATAGACTGTGACTTATATGCCAGTGTGACTTATATTCCAAGTTTTACGGTAGGTCTTCATATGCAGATATCTGTTTATAGAGATTACCCGAAATGACAGGCACACGGAAGAGGAAGTCTTTGCCCCCATATCTGCCGGCTACACCAAATCAGCTCAAAATATTGGTCCTCACCCCCAGAGGCTTTGTAGTCGTCAGGTGATAGCCAATGGATTCCAAGATTGCCTTGCTCCAAAGAGGATCAACAAAACGTGAGTGTCAGCAAGCAGGGCTTGTGTTCTATCGGCAGATCAAGAACTTGCCATTCTCTTTTCTTTCTTTTATTTTTTAGATGCATTTGAAACTGAGTAAGTATCTGCTATGTCTGGCAAACACATTCTCATCCCAAATATTGCCGCTTTGTCAGTGGACATACACATCAAAATATGACCCATTAGGTATCCTCCTGCGTCAGTTTTGGATACTCAGGGAAGGTGTGTCAATTTACGCTTGTTACATGCATTTTGTCCTTTCAAAATATATTTCCGTTGTCATTTACAGTATTGGTAAAACTTTATTTTTAGGTTTAACCTTTGGCCCAACTCCAGATATAGCTCATCCTGGGCCCAACTCTACAAAATTGGTGATGTTGAATTGTTAGACTGGTAATGGAAAAGCAAATCAACATGGCATGGTTCGACTTGGTGTGATGAAAAAGCTCTATAATGCTTTTGTGTCTGACTGGAAGAAAACCCCGCTGCAAGTTCAGCATCTGATTGAAAGACTGAAACCAGAAGTGAAGAGGCTGTAAGAGCAGCGCACTAATGAACATGGTTTTAAAATCACATGTTCAACTGTCACATCAGGGTCGTTAACTTTCTTGTTATGCAGCCCACTAAATATGTGCATTAGTGTCTGCGTACCTAAACCTCCTGGCCTGTTACACAGACACTACATTTTCTAGGCTCTGGGGATGCTTTTACAATAGCAGAACATCACGATTTAAAAACTGGTGTGGTATGCAGTTTGAGCTTTCTGTAGTTGTTGTGCTATTCCCATACATGCAGCACAGGGCTGGCCTTTTGTCTGACAATCCTTGCAAACTGAGAGACAACATTAAACTTTGAAGTTTGTCTCAGCTCTCGAGAGGATGTTTTTCAGCAAAGACAAGTAATGTGCTGTGAAGGCACAGAAAGGAGAAGAGTTTGAACGCCTCTGCCTTTCTTTTGTTCTCTCCCTCTGCATCATATAGGCTCTATATTATACTCCTCTGTGCCTCTTATCCTTTGTGCTCGATGGAAAAATGTCCTACAGTGCCCCCTAGAGGCACTCTGGAGAATTACACCCCCATTCAATTCTCTGCTGGTGTGAACCAGTTTCTTTGTTCCAGCTGTTGAATTGAAATGAGGCTTTCTGTTAAGCATCGGATAACAAATTCAAATAGTTTCCAACACAACAAGGACAATAGAAGTGACAGAGGGAAGGGGGGGTGGGATTCATGACATTTCCTTTCCTCCTACAGGTACTTGCACAATCCCAAATGTCTCTGTATGAAACACAAACACACAAACATTGTGACAAAGACATACACATTCACACAAAACCTCCATCTGTCACCTATTCAAGATTTCTCTCTCTCTCCTCATCTTAGATTTTAATTCAGTGTTTGTAATAGCATCCACACATTGCCCCCCAAAGCCCCAAGTCCCCAAACTCAACTCCACAGAAGATGAGAAAAAAAACCCCCAACAATCAGATTCTAATGTGAAATCATTAGACGTGTTTAGTTAAGAGTTGATTCAGTGGGAGTCTGCAATTTTACAGTCAGTGAGCATGCAAATAGGCAGGTTCTGTTTCTGTGATGGGATGGAGTGGCAGGAGGGGGGGGTCTCTGTTGGTATGAATTAACACTGACAAACACACACACACACACAGAGCGATGCAACTGGTACATCCTCTTGATAGGTCAGCCATACAGAACCAAATTGCGCGTGCATGTATTCACGCGCACCACACACACACACACACACACACACACACACACACCCTGGCGCACCACACACACACACACACACACACACACACACACACCCTGGGGCTCTTGATGTCTCACAATCACATTCAAATTGTTTATTCTTGCAATCTATCCATGTTAATGACTGCTGTGTAACATACTGATTATTTTACCAGCACTGAGAGGCAGCATGTGTATATATGTGTGCGTGTGACCTTGGGAGTCAGGACATTTTGGATGTTGTTGTAAACTCAAAACAAAAAGATTGGATTATTTGCAGTCCATTGAAGACATTTTAGAATGGGTGGACATTAGTGGACAAGGAGGACATTTTTAAGGGATACTTAGCCGATTTTCAACCAGCTCTGCATCATAACAGTGTGGGTCATATGTGTAAATGAACTGTGGTAAACTTCCCTCCATCCTGCCAGTGCTAAGATCTCCCTGCTCCCTGTGAAAATAGGCAGTATTTTTCACATTTTTTTTTAGCTTACTCTTTAACTTTAATACAAGATTGTTTGTTATGAGCTGGCCGCCATTGTGTTAAATGGACAAGTTTGCATCATGTCAACCACCAGCGGGGGTGTTTATTGATCTGGTGCAGCGCAGTGCATTCTGGTAGTTGTAGGTTTTCTCCCTCTTGCACAAAAGCAACTTCCACAGACCTTTTTCTCTCTTTTCTGTGGTCATGTAGCACCAATTTCAAAAGTATTTGCATCTGTCTACTACACTGGCAGCCTAGTTTTATGAAAAGACCATCTTTCCAGCAATGCAATACTTCTTTAATTGAGGACACATGAGGTTGTAGAGGACATTTCGTTTTAGACAGGGAGAGCACTTTTTGAAAGTGATGACATTTTTGGAAAATGTGGATGTTTTTGGAGAATAATTATTTGGAGTGTGAGGACAGTTTGGACAGTAACATGTACACATATTTCTGGATATTTCATCTGTCAAGCTGGTGACCCACAATAGTTTACAGCTTACAGGGAATGCTGTTGATCAGAGTGCTAAAAACAAAAATATTAGAGAAACACATTATATATCTTCTTTTTAATAGTACTCTAAGACATACTGTGTAGTGAGAAGCACACAACATGCCATAACATGAATTTAAAGTAATTTTCTTTTTTTATTTTGAGTGAGGTTTTCTTACTTTTGGTAAAAGGAAGTCTGTTCTGACAAGAATACTCTACTATTTACAGATAATTCAGGATGTCATTGAGCATTTGAACATCGTCTGGGAATCAGCCAACTCTGGTACATCTACTGTGTGTGAAGGTAGGGTCATATGCTGTATGTATTGCATATGTATGGTATCTGGTATCTAGTAGAATAGAGAACAATGTGAAGGTTGACCCTCATTATCCACACACACTCACACACACACAACACACACACACACACACACACACACACACACACACACACACACACACACAGAAGACGGGCAGGATCAACAGTGTCAGGGAATCTCTCTCTCTCAGGAGACAAACCAGGATCCACCTGCCAAACAGACGCTGCCGTTCTTCTCCCCTCCACTCTTTTCATCTATCTCCTCCTGATTCGCTCCCTCACCACTTTAGTGGCCTTTCCCATCCCCACTGAGGTTTCCACATTGAATCAAAACCTCATCTAATCCAGCTTGGGATACACACACAACACAGAGCAGTAAAACTCTGTTCCCTTCGCAAGACAACAACAGAAAACTCCACTAACAGCCCTCCAGGGTCTACGTCTCTGAGGGGGTGTGGGGGTGCCGCTGCTGCAGCATTGTGACCAAAACAAAGAAGGATAACTTGCAGGTCGACACACTGAACTTTGTGTCTCTGCATTTGTGAACATGGGAGAAGCTCCTGTGGAGCAGTCAGCTGGGAGAAGACACAGGTGGGGGAGTTTAACTGGCTGGATGTGTGTGTTGAGAGGGCAGGTTACATTATCTCATATAATTCTTAAAATTGAATGTAATACAGCATAATAAATCCCACAGGCACATTATGGTTACAAGAGTGTGATGTGTCTCAGGACCAAGTATCAGTGTTACCAACTGTAAGTGGGCTGTGACAGATTATTCTTTTTATTACTAATATTGTTATTTATTGCCTTGCTAGTATCCAGGAGTATGGCTCTATGGAATGTGTCATTGTGTCCTCTGACTTTCCCTCTAGCACCACCAGCAGGTCTAAGGTCACGGTTGTGGCTCAGAGGTAGAGCGGGTCGTCCACCAATCAGAAGATCAGCGGTTCGATCCCCAACTCCTCTAGTCTACATGTTGAAGTATCCTTGAGCAAGATTACTGAACCACAAATAGCTCCTGATGATGCTTCCATCGGCGTGTGAGTGTGTTAAAAACTGAGTAGCAGGTGGCACCCTGCATTGTAGCCTTGGCCAACAGTGTATGAATGTGTGTGTGAATGGGTAAATGGCTGCTTTGAGTGATCGGATGACTAGAAAGGCGCTATACAAATGCACGTCCATTTAACATTCATTTATTCAGTTTTACATCTCACCAGCTATGTTTTGATGGTGCCCTTACTATTGACACAACCAGTTATTTATTCAACGTCTAAGCCATTCGCTAAGATGGCTCTATGGATGGCAATCTAGGTCTGTCAGCAGGTCAGTCACCACTTTGGCCGAAGTCAAATCAAGTCAAGTCAAAGTTATAATCCCACTGGCAAAAATTTGGTCACAGGTAGGCATCCAAAAAAAGAAAAAATCATCATGAATAAATAAATAATAATATTAACACAATGTAACAATCTAGACAAGTAACAAGGACAAACAGTACAATTTTGAGATCACTTCAAATTAAGTAGTGCAAGAAACGGCTAAACGCTGAGTACATAAAGTGCTTGGATGTAGAGGCCACGTGCCTTCAGGCTACTAATTGCTGTGCAAACAAAAGAGACCTTGAATCTTTTTGTGCTATTTGGGCCCAGACTGAAAAAACTCAAAATAAACTCTTGATAAAGTTTGTTTTTATTCAGTGATTAATTGGATTCCATTTTCTTTATTTAGTTTCACTTTGACAACTTTAATATCTTTGGTATCCTTGTGTCTCAGCAGGCCTTTGTCTTTGTTGCAGTAATTCATCCCTCTCAGCCGAGCTCAACGCTTATTGTTTCAGTGACTTATGTAATTTGAGCTCTTTGAACGCTACTGTGTTTTTTTATTTCCCGAGTGGATGTCTTTATCCATACAATGCGCGCACGCACGGACAAACACACACACACACACACACACATGTATGCACTCACACACTGTACGTATGCAATTCTATACAGGTAAATAGAAATATATATGCAGACACATTTCACACCACACACCATAACATCAAACATTAATACCCATGTGGGTCATACAGCTTTTCATTTGAGACAGAATGAAATGTAAGTTCCTACTTATAGCTTCCCTTTGATTGTCTTAGTGTTGTGGTACAGTATTAAAGGTATCATATGTTGCCTGGAGGCTCTTTGGGGACGCTTTGTTCAAGTGTCCACATAGTGGATTCCAAACATTATTAAAATGTTGCTGTGTGTTTGTGAGGATACTTTTTTTGCTTGTGTGTTTGTTTAAGAATTGTTTGCATAAAATGTGTGGTGAGAATAAAAAAAATTAACTTTTGTATAAACAAACATCATGAAACAAACAGTAATCAACAGACAGGAATATAAATTAGGTACAAATGAAGTGATGTAAGGCAGTTATTAGAGTGGGTTTTCAGACAAGATTTTAAAGCTTAACCTGTAGTCTGATAATCACATTACAGGCTGAAACTGTTAGAAAACTCTAGATGATGTAATGCAGAGTTGGCCTTATGTATGAGATAGTTTTACCTAACCAATCAGCAGCAAGTGACAAATTCGTCCCGCCAACATAGTTTTCCATTGAAATACACAATTCAATTACAGTTAGGTAGGAGCACTTAAAGGCGCTGTATGTAAGAATGTGGCCAAAACGGTTACTGCACTCAAATTCAAAATACTGCCGCGAGTCGTGTCCGCCCCCCCTCCCCTACAGATTCGAGGTTGCTGCTCTGTGCTGAATTGCTGCGTTGTGCTCCAGCGTCCAGCAAAAATAGAAGTCCTGCGTATCTGTTGCGGAGGGCTCCCGAGTGCCGCAGCTGAGACGGAGCCGGAACGCAGCACAGCCGCAGCCGGTGGAAACACACACATTGACTAGAACTGAATCCT